>NW_008674286.1:6134-19431 GCF_000695815.1 Acanthisitta chloris
AGCTCAGTTCTCCCATCATTACATCTTTCCCAGTAGGCTGGTGGAGGCAGTTGGGAGTGATGATGGTGTTACTGGAAACTTGATAATAGAGCTGATCAAGCTCAGAAGTCTGTGAGTATTTAGGGAATTCCCAAAGCTTCTGCAATTAGTGTAGTCGTGCCAAGTGTTGCAGTGCTGATAGCATCACACAGCTTCTTACATGTACATCGTGGGTCTCAAACTGCACATAAATTGTTTGAAGTGCCAAATCAGAGCTAAAAAGGCTCAGAGATTTGAGCTACTCTCTCCCCCATCACTGCACCACTGTTTTGTGCTGTCACTAATCAGCAACTTCAGTATCATGGAGTGTATTGATAAAGCACAGGGTTAAGTGGATGACTCAGGATTGTTGTGTTTCCTCTCCTACCCTGGCACACAGCTCACTCTGTGGTGAAAGGGCACCTGGGCAGTGCTGCTGTTGCTCACAAGGCCAAGTTTCTCTGCCAACAGCCTCGGCTTTGATTACCAGCCAGTGTTCCCATGGGCTTTAGTGGTAAAACACCTGAGCAGTGGCAGCTCTCTCCTTTATTTTTAGCATACTAGTCACTTCTAGACTGAGCAGTGTGTTAGCCATCAGGCTTGTCTGGTAAGTGCCTTGAAATAATTCTGAGATTATTATTGATCAAACTTCTATGGAAATATGCCAACAGACCTTTTGGAAAAGAGTCGTGTCTAAGAGTAGAATCTATTGAGTTCAGTCCTTCTGTGCAGCTGAAGTGATTTGCAAGTACATTCTGGAGCTTGGAGTGCAAAGTGACTAAAGGATTAGGAAGATTTGTGCTTGGCTGTGTCCTGTGCTTCCCAGAGCCAGCAATGTGGTGGGCAGTGAGCAGCCTGAGGTGTGTGTTAGGGCACACAGAGCTGGGCCTTGCAGGTCTGTCTTCAGGTGGGATGAGGTACAAGGTAGTGTTATTATTCCTTTAGAATATGCTGTACGTGGATGGTGTCAGGTGTGTGGCTTCTTATGGAACTCTTTTCCAATTTATTTATGGGATAATAGCAAGTGTCCCTCTGTAGTATTAATGTTTTTGCTACTTCCTGTCTGTGAAGTGCTTAGCTGGCCACTTCGTGCTGATTGTTTACCCTACTGATACGTGATTTCTTCTAATCCTCTTTTGGGGTTTTTTCTCCTCCTGGTCTGGACCTATTTTGGATTTGTTTTGAACCTATTTTGCTAGATAGGCCTTTGATTGTAGATTTTGGTTTCCTTAGTAATATGCCTTGCTAAAAGTGCTCTTATTAACAGTGGGCAGTAACTTTTTCTGCCCCAGTCTAGTGTGTGGCATATCCAGTCATGGCAATGAATAATTTTTAGTGGTGCTCTAAACAAGCACATACTTGTTTAGTTCATGTTCTTTGTTACAGGTGTACCAAATCTAATCCCAGTATGAAACTGGTTGTTTTTCATACCCTTGTGGAGCTGTAGCTGTGCTGGCAAAAGATTTGGTTTATTTGTGGAAGTTGTTTGGCTCTGCTGCCAATATCTATTGAAGGGTTCCAAGTAATTTTAAAGGAATTTGGAGAGGCAAATGATGTTAAGCAAATTGCAGTCAGGGGATGAAACAAAAAGGCAAGCCTAGGAGTGTGTGCTTGAGGTGAGTGCCAGATGCACAGTGCTCTATAAAGGTAGAGGCATACTGAAGCAATATTAAGTGAAAAAACCCACTTTTGAGGTTTCCTGAGGGCAGTGAATGGTAAGCAGATCGTGTGTGTCAGGAGCTGCTTGTGGATGACTTCCTCACTGCCTGCATGCAGTGGCTTGTCTTGTGTTTAATTAGCCTTTCTGTTTAATGTGGATAGGGTCTGTGTGATGGCAGAACTTGAACTGTGCTTCGTGCTGGGACTTGCCTTTCATGCTTGTGAGAGGTCAATCTGGTCTCTGTTCTGAAGCTGTGGTGGTGGGAAGGCTCCTGCAATTAGGACCTAGGTCATGTTTCAGATAAGGTAATTTAACTTGTCTTCAAAGAAGTGTTTATATAGCTGTGTGTAAGCTGCTGTTCGGGGGCATGGGTTTGTCTGAAGTTCTGTCAGGGAGCAGCAGTTGGAACTGCTTTAGTTTCTTCCCCTTTTGGCCACAAACGCATGTGGCTGGGACAGAGAGGGAGAAGTATCTGTGTATTTGTTCTCCCAAATTATTGTTGTGTGTATAATGGGAAGTTTTAAAGTGTTTGAGGTGACATTTTTCAGGGCTTCTAAAGGTACTCTGCAAATATGCAGAATGGGTATGAACTCTTAAACAAGTTGAGATTAATTAGTGTGTGTGTGCTGCTGATTTAAGGCTGATATGGTTTTGTGGAAGGATAATCCTTGAGCTGAATTTTATAACTTTTAAGACAGTAAAGACATTGATTGAAAGGGTATTGCTGAGGCCAAAAAGCCTTTTATAGAGGATCTCTTTGGAAAATGAGAAATCTGTTGTGCAGATGTGTCACGTAACTCAGAGGTGCCGTGGTCGTGTCTGCTGTTAGACACAGAAATCCAGTTAGCCCCTGTTAGGTGATACTGCTAAAAAGGGAAGATTGTTTGATAAATAATGCAAGCAGCTAACATCAAAGATGCCTTGCTAAGCTATTGCACCTGCAAAACTCTTGTTACATCCCTCATTTGTAAACAAAGGTGTATGGTAGAAGAGTTTAGAACTTTAGCTGAACCTATCTTATTTATTTTTAAAGCGAGCTCTTCTTTTCATCACTTAGGAAAAAATCCATGGTTGTACATACTTCTTCCTCTCTTTCTATGAAGTGATAGTCTTAAATGGAAAACAGAATCAGGCAGCAGTGAGTTAAAGGGCATGGACAGAAGGGAGCTCTCTCCAGGGAACAGGAGCTTTGGGATGTGCTGGAGTTCTGTGCTGCTTTTAGGTGTCGGGTTGCTGCGTGCCTGGAACAGGGTATCTTCTTGATTTTACTGTGATGAGGAGAAGTGATGGGCTTCAGCAACTGAAGTTTTGTTGCTGGTCTCTTTCTCTGGTGTCATCTTTCCCTCTTGCATTCCAGGTCATTAATGGAATTGGATATCTTTTTTTCCCTAGAGCAATAGGGTGTGTTTCTATGATCTTATCATTGGACTCGCTGATCACTATTTCTTTGTGGCTTTTGCTGTATTTATGATTCTCCTAACATTGGTAGAAGCTCTTTGCTTATAGGGAGAAAATTGCTCTCTTTTGGAATTCAGAATTAGCATCTTCCATAATGCTGAGAAGGTTCATAATGTAACATCCTCAAAATCAGAGAGCACGTCTTGGAAGAGAAAAAGGGTCTTGCCGAGGTCGGAGGTGCTGTTTGCCAGTTGTGTTCTGTTTTGGGGAGGTGTTGAGCATGTTGTTTCATTCCTCGGTGAGGAGCTGGTTGTGCAGCAGTGCCTGGTAGAGCAGCCCTGCTGTTTGCTAGCTTTGTCACCTTTACAGTGTTTATTAGCCACACACAGCTCAGCTGGAAAACTCTGCTCTTGTTTGTGGAAAAAATAGATTCTTCTATCAGGAAGATCCTGTAAATCTCTATATGAATATTGCACTTAAATGGGTAGTTGCATTTGCTGTTTTTGCTGAGGTGGCTTTTCTCTGCTGAAAGATAAATTTGTATAGGTCATTAAAATAGCTTTGCTTTCAAGTGATAAAGCTGTTTCAAAAGTAGCACCTGCCAAAACACACTAACCATGTTGTGGCTATTGCCTGCGCTGGTATTTCAACAGTAAGGTACTAATGCTCTATTTGTGATGTGGCTGGTGCTTGTTTTTGTTTAAATAACATCATGAACCTCCCCTACTTGGCAAGCTGAATCTGAAACTAAAAGCTGAAAGAGCTTTCTCTGCGCAGCCAAGGCATTGACTTGCTCAGCCATTCTTTCAGCAGGTAAGAGTCAACTCGTTCCTGGTGGCATAGAATGGGGAAATGAATTCATGTCGGTGATCTTGGCTTTGAGACAGTGCTGAAACATCTTTATTCATTTAGTTTCAAGATATATTTTAACTGTATGTCTCTTAATTGGGTTCTCTGCTCAGCTCTCCCAGCTCAGTCTGTTTCCCAGCACAGCTTTCTCTGCTGGGGCTTTTTTTTTTGTTGCTCAAGCAATGCAGCTCCCTCTTCGGTGTGCAGTGTCCACTTATATTTCTTATGTTGACAGGTTTCCTTGTATCTCCAGGACAAGGACAGCTTAATGTCAGTGAAGATGAAGCAGTATCAAAGTCTTGTCCAGACTCTAACTTAGGCTACTAAGTTAGAGTAGTAACTCTAGTCTAGTAGTAACTCTTCCTCAAATCCTTTCAGTTTTCTATATTAGTCATGGCCTTTTCTTTCGGTTTTCTTCCTATTCAAGGTGAATGACAGCAAAAATGCTAATTTTAGCCAAGCTGTGTGTTTGTTTGTGTGGCTGAGGTAGTTATTTTATTTTCTACATTTTGGACTATAACTCTTAAGGCAGCAACACAAGGCATGGCAGGGGCTCAGACAAGTGTTTTATCCTCATTCAGATGAGATGAAGAATTCACTTTCATTGCTTTGTCCAGAATGACTAATATCTTTTGCTTAAGTGTGAGCCAAAGCTGTTGATGAGCCTGGGCCAGAAGATCCCATCTCTGCAGAAGGAAGGAGAAAAAAAGATTTCTGTGCAAAATTTAGGACAGAATTCCTGCAAGGTTTCCTTCCCAAAGTTGCCAGGGAACAGAACAGCTTGTCTGGTAAGTGTTTTAGGGTCTGAGGAGCTTTGCTTTTGTTCTAATTGTGGATCCCCCAAGCTTTGCTTTGTTTTACCACTGTGATGGTTTTGGTGATCCTAGAAAAGAAAGCAAAGCATTTCCCAATCCGTGTGCAATGATTAGAGACTTTGGCTGTTAGTACTGACTGAAGTAGCAGCTCACAGAGGATTCTTTTGGAAGGTGCCAGTCTGAGCTTTTTAAAGATAGAGTTAGCCTCACTGGTCACATAATAAAGGTTTTTACATTCCTAGTTGTGATAGCTGTCTCATGCTGTGCACTTTCTTGCATTAATAGCATTCTAGGTTTACTTTTTATCAGTTAAAAGATCAGCACAAAGATGAATGCAGTTCTCGTTAGTTAAATGAACCATTAAATGCCACGATTTCCTTAAGCAGAAGTAGCTTTATCTGCTGTAAAACAGTAGGTTTACATTCAAAGCACCATTTTCCTCCAGATCTCTCTCAGAACTGGGTTGTGTACAGGCTACCTCTGGCTTTGCTCTCAGACCCAAGTTTTCAGCTCGCACAAATCTGCACTTAAATCAATTTTTAATGTCTGCATTCATTGATTTGGCACAAATGGGCACAGCTGCATTTCATAAGCTTAGGGGTATGTTTGAATGCTAATTACCCAGTCATCCCCTGAACAGCTCAAATATCCAAGTAGTTGGGTAGGATATCAGTAGTGAACACACTGTGCCGAGTTCAGAGTGCTGGAATAATCTCAGCCATCCTGCTTGACAGACTGTTTGGAAGGCATGTCATTAATCTTTCCCCTGCACGTTGTCTTTCTCCCTGTTTTGTAACAAGAATTTGGGCCTTGCCTTTCCTGTCCTTAGAGGAGTTTTTTGTGTAGTTGGTTCTCATTCTTTGCCAGCTCTGCTCTGCTGATTAATGCTTGTGCTGCATCTTGGTGCCTGTTTGATGTCTTTGGGAAGGATCGTGCCCTACATCAGTTACACAACTTCTGCAATCTCTGTGGATGTTGATTATGTCATTCCTTCTTTAGAGCAGATCCTTTCATCAATAATGTAGGGAGATGGTGCAGAAATGGCTCCAGCAGGGCTCTCATTTCTGCTGCCCATTTACCCGAAATCACACGGAGATTTTCCTGGTGATTGGGCTGTTGTTAGTGCACAGGCAGTAAGGTGGGTTTGCCAGAATTTCAGGCTTTCAAATAAATTGTCTGTCTTGAGTTTTCAAAGAGACAAGATTGCTCCCTATCTACTGTAAGTTTGGTTTGATGACAGGAAAAAAAGCCTGATACTATCTTAAAAATATACTGTTCTCCCCCTTGAAAATGTTCACTCTGAGTTATTTCACTTGAAGCAAATGTATACGTGGTCTCCAGTTTCAGGCACTCTGAGTTGGTTGCTGACATCTGGTTGGGCCATCTGACAAATCCTCTGACTTTCTCTGGTGGTTCGTGAACACTGAAGCAATGTTCCAGCATCCACGTTGTTTGTTGGAGCCCAGTGCTGGAATTAACTCGGATTCATTCCATTTCTGTACCATGCTGTAATGGGCAGGTGCTGTGGTGGTCACCAGTTGGTGACTGGTCTTGGGTGAAGAGGAGTATTTGCTATTAACCTTTGGGTATTTGAGTCTATCTGCTCTCACATGAGGTACTTGATTCACTGAGGCCCTTCCAAAGGGAGTTAGAAATGTGGGAAAGACACTGATGCTCAGATGGATTCATAACCAGATTGTGCATGGTTTGCTGGCAGAAGTTGGCTGCTCTGGGCTTCACACACTTCCACAGGTGACTGCAGGGGATATTGGCACAGGAGAAGATCCAACTCTCTTCCCAAATGGCTATTGTAGTTTTCCACAATAGTCATTGTCCCAAACACAGCCAATTCCTGGGCTGATGGATTTCTTCCCATTAGCACCATTCCTATAGCAACAGTGCATATCAGTGCAGGATGTTCAGAGAAGAAGGACTGTGGAGAGCAGCACTGAAGTGTTGCCATCACAGGTGCTCTTGGTAAAGACTGTGCTCATCTCTCTTACAGCTGAATTTCCAACCAGAGAGTTGTGTCCCATTCAAGAGGGATCCTCACTGTCTCTTAATGGCTTTACAAAGAAGACAGTAAAATGTTCTCTCAACAGCATTTTCTTCCTCCTGAATGAGCATGTCGGGCATTCAGTGGGGGAGGAGTTTGGCCTTCCTTTCCCTAAACGTCAGACTTGGCTGTACAAAGCAAGTGTGCAGTCAAGGTTGGTGTATGCACAGTCTCTAATCCTGTGGGTGTGGAGGCTGTTACTCAGCAACAGTTGGTGCTTTGTCATGTTAAAAATCTGTCCAGGGATGGTTTGATCATCTTTGATTTGGCTGCTCACAACTTTGACTCTAACACTTAATGCCTACAGAAGGTTATTTGATGAGTCACATGGATATTTGAGTTTCTTAACACCCACATGTGATGTGCAGTTTTACATGGAATCCTCAGCCTCAGGTTTTGCCCCTGTATTTTTCTTCCATGTGCTTTTGGCACGTGAGTTGTGGTGATTCTTGGTGTCAGAGTTCCTGTAGCTGACAGGAACAAAGCTCGTGCTGTCAGTCGTCATCTGCCTCAGGACTTACGAGTGTGCAGCTGCACATGAAGTCTTACTAAAATATTTGTCCCAACTCTTTTTCCTGGGAAGCACTTCTGTTCTGAGAGAAGGTGTGCCACCTGCATGGCTCCGTTTGTAGGGTGTTAGAATGAATTTCAAACTTGTCTTCTGCTGGAAATTTTAGTGGAGCCTTACTTAAAATAACAAAAATAATGAAAAATCAAGAATATAGAAGGCATCTTCTAGAGACAGTCATAGAATCATAGAATTTTAGGGGTTGGAATGGACCTTAGAGATCATCTAGTCCCAAACCCTGCCCTGGGCAGGGGTACCTCCCACCAGAGCAGGTTGCTCAAGGCTCATCCAACCTGGCTGTGAACACTGCCAGGGTTGGGGCAGCCACAGCCTCCCTGGGCAACCTGGAACAGTGTCTCACCACTAGAACAGGGAAAAACTTCTTCCTGAATTCTAACCTGAACTTCCCCTCCTTCAGTATGAACCCCTTGTCCTATCCTGTCGTTGACTAACCAAGAGTTCCTCTGCAGCTTCTCTGTGGCCCCTTCAGATACTGATAGACTGCTACGAGATCTCCACACAACCTTCTCTTCCCCAGGCTGAACAGCCCCAGCTCCCTCAGCCTGTCCTCATAGGGAAGGTGCTCCAGTTCTTTGATCTGTTTTGTGGCCTCCTCTGGACTTGTTCCAACAGTTCCATGTCCTCCTTACATTGAGGGCACCAGAACTGCATGCAATGCAGTGAGTGTGTTGTGATATTTTTGCTGATGTACATGCTCAGTAATTGATATTTTGTGGTATTTTTGCTGAGGCACAGTCTCAGTCATTCTTCCCTAGTCGTGTATTGTTTGTATTATCCACGAAGTGAAACTCTGGATCCTCAAGTCCCTGCTGGCAGCATTCAGGGCTCCACTGTTGCATGCTCATAACCATGACTTTCCTGTTGGGATGTTGTCCACAGAGGTTATTCTTCCTTTATTAATTCCACTGATATCTAAGCCGTAATGAAAACATTTTGCAAACTGAGCACCGGTTAATCAAGATGACATTAATCATTTACTGCTGCTCTTGTTTGCAGACAGAACTGAGAGCTGCAAGGCCATGTGCTGGGGGCTTGGAGAAGCCAATTGTGGAAGGGTTATCATGTTAGAGAACTGCCTAATTAGTTAAAAGAATATGCTTCTGGTTTAAATCCTATTTATTTTCTTTGCCCTGTGTTTGCTGCTTATTCATGAAAATAGACATCAGTAGCTCCCATCTTCCAGCAATGTCTCTGGGTTGTGATTTCTCCTGTGCTGTGTGTCCTCCAGTTCCTTGCTGAGCAAGCTTATGTTTCTTGAGATGTCTGAGGAATTGCTGCTCAGAGAGGCTAAACTTTGGGCAGGCTTGAACCCTGCAGAGGAGACTGAGCAGAGTGAAACCATGTTAGGCTTCTGATGTACTTTCTGTGCTGAAATAATTTGGTTCCTTGATGGTTACTCAAAGGGCATATCGTAACTGCAGATGTTCAGTGTGTTCTGACAGCAACTGTAAAGCAAAGGAATCAAACTTTGTGCTGTGCATTGTTCTTTCTCAACAACTCCAAGAGGGAGCAGAGACTTCTTGGTGCTCACTGAACAAAGCAGTGCTGGGACCTGAGCATTTGTGAGTGCAAACTTCAACCTTTCTGCAGTTATTTACTTCTTCCACCTAAATTTTCTCTTCTAACACTCTAACTCTGCTGTGGAGACCTTTTGCTAGCACAAAGCCAACCTCTTATGACCTCAGGCTGAACTTAAATACCACACACACATGGTCACATTTTTGGCTTAGTCCATTTGCTGCCTGCAATGATCTTTTCCTTCTGTTTGGTTCCTGCCCGCGTTGTGTGAGGGGCAGGATCTGCCACTGCTTGCAGCTGTGTGCCAGTGCTGCTGCTAAAATTTGTTGCCTTGTGCTACAATATCTACCAGTTAACTCTTGGCTGTGAGTCACTGCTCTGAGGAAAGCATCCCCTGAGTGCTGGAAGTCAGAACGGTAGGATCTCCTTCCTATTTGTGTGTAACTCATCCAGAAAACTTTCCATTTTGAGCTGAACCTCTTTACTGCTGTTGCAAATCGATTGCAAACTGAGCTGGTGGTTTGATTTTTGTAATAGGGTTTGGTAAACAAGTAGCTTGTGCCCTGGAGAAGGATTTTCTCCTGGATTTTGGTTTTGGGTTTTCTTTCTTTATCTCATCTGAGGAAATGGGAGCTAAAAGTTGTACCAGTTCTTGAGATTAAAAGGAGAGTGTTGGGTACTGGGGCACTGTGGAGAAGGATCTTGATAGCTAGAAACTGAGTAAGATAGGAATGAGACAGAGCCTTTCTATGTATTACTTTAATGTTACCTCTCTCTCTTTCCTCCCTCTCCACCTCATCCCATCCCCAAAGTTGGGCAATGGGGTGCATTAAAGCAGCAATAAGGTGTTGTTGCTCAGAACGTGAGAGCACACGCGATAGTGAAAGTGCTCTGTGGATAGTGTCTTCTGTGAGAAAACCAAATTTGCTTCATTGTCCAGGTAAAGCCTTTTCTAAGGTAAGAGAAGAGAATCTAAATTTAAATGGGCACATTGAAATGAAGTTTTTCCTTTTTTCTTTTTTTTTTTTCTTATTTAAACCTTCAGTGTCAAACCTAATCAAAGAATTTTTTGTTCTCTTTCTTGCTGTTCTGTGGATTCTGATTTCATCTGTCTTGGAGCTTAACCAGCTGATACTGCTGTGACTGTTGTGCAACAGATGCTTAGGCAAAGAATGTATGTGTGGCCTGAGCTATGTGAGCACAGAAGTGCTCTGAGCTTGCAGCAGGACAGATCAGCCCGGTGACAGGAGCAGTCTGTGCCCCTGGGTGAGCTGTGCTGCTGCTGCAGACGTCGTGCCACGCGGGTTCTGTCTGCAAGGAGTCTGCTGTTCACAGCGGCAGTTATGGGTTCCTGCTCCCAGTACTGTTCTCTGGAAGCTGTTCAAGAACCTGATTGCTGTATTCAGATTTGGAGCTTAAATTTGCATTTTTATTTGTACTCCTGGTTTGTCCTCCTGATAGTTAAACTTGGCAACTGTGTCCTCGTGCAGGTCTCAGTTTGTTGGTTTCCACTTCTGCACTGGTGTCTGCAGAGAACCTGTGAGTCCTTCTCTGCGTGTGTTTGATGGAAAAATGTTTTGGAAGCCAAGTGACAGCACCAGTGTCTTTTTTGGCAGGTACTTTTGGTCCACAACTAGTGCAAACATCTTGGTCTCATGTGGCTGCTTCATCCTTACAGCACTGGTGGCATCATTTCCATCACAGCAGAAATTTCACAGGCATCAGCTCCAAGGGTCCTTTAATGATTGCCTTTCGTTTTTATTCTTCTGTCCCTGAGATAGTTTTATTTGCCCTGTATTATATTGCTTTCCTGTATTTCCAAATGTTTTATCATTCTAATATTTGCACTGGTGTTGCATATTTAATAACTCTTAGTCATCTCTTCCTGCTCTAATGCTGTGCTGCCCTGTCTGTTTTCATCATGCCTCTGCCCCATGTGTGTCTTTTACTAGGGTCTCTTATCTCAGCCTTCACTAGTGGCAATTATCAAATGCTTTGCCAGGATTTATGTCTGGAGATTTTGTAGTAGGTGAGATTTTAGGTCTTGGATTTTATTATTTTCAGTGATGAATTTCCTGCAGGAGGACGAGGTTATATTAAGTTGCTTTGGGCTTTTATTTCATCTCTTTTGTGGAAGCTTCTATTTTTATCACTTTTGCTGTCTTATATTACCTCTTAATATCACCATGTTTGCTGGAAAGTGAATTAGTGTGGCCTTAGGTGACTTTGACTTTTCTTCTTTAACACTGTGTACATAGTACTTTTATTCTTACAGTGCAGTAACCTAATTGGGGATTTGTTTTGGTGGCTCAAGTGTAAAACTGAAGGATACAGTTTGGAAGGTTCAGTTTGGTTTTACTTGACAAAATCTTCCATCACAGTTGGATGAACATTCCTTGTCCTGTTGCCTGTTCCTTGGTAACTTTCTCCTTCATTATGGGGCTTTTATATGTGTTTGGGTTATTTTTTGTTTCACTGTTGGGTGTGTGGTTTGTATGTTTGGTTTTTTAGGGTTTTTGTTTTGTTGTGGGTTGGGTTTTTTAGGGATCATCTCAGCTTTTGCCTTTTGGCCAATAAGCTTTCTTCCAATCCTGAGATGTTTCCACAAGATGAGGAGCTCAGATTCACTGTGTCTGGAACCAGTTCTTTGGTCCCCACAGTTCTCTGGTCCCCAGAGTCTTTGGTAGTGGCTCTGCATTTGTAACTAATCATGATCCATGTAAGGCACTTCTGTTTTCTTAATGGGGATCTGTGATCAAAACAAATGACACTTTGTACTGGCATTATGAATAAGAACAAAGAGGATATTGGTCATCATGGCTCTTGAGCTATTCATAAAACTGCACTGTGGCTCTTTCCCCAAAGCTCCTGCACTGCTCTGGACAGGAAGCTTTCAATGTAATTTTGGGGTCATCTTTTAAAATGCTGTTTGTACTGTGCGTTTTTGGGACAGTGTTTGACCAAAACTGAGTCAAGAATATCTACTCCTGTGGAAGGGAGACCAAGTATAGGTGCTGTGTTAGGCACCTGTGGGAGCCCCACACTCTGACCAGGTGCTCTGAGATATTCCACACGCAGAGAGTATAATGTTTGATCTTAAATTAACCATTTGAATGTAGTTGATGTTACAACACTGTGGCTCTTTCCCCAAAGCTTCTGCACTGCTCTGGACAGGAAGTTTTCAATGTAATTTTGGGGTCATCTTTTGCACTGTGGCTCTTTCCCCAAAGCTCCTGCACTGCTCTGGACAGGAAGCTTTCAATGTAATTTTGGGGTCATCTTTTAAAATGCTGTTTGTACAGTGCATTTTTGGGACAGTGTTTGACCAAAACTGAGTCAAGAATATCTACTCCTGTGGAAGGGAGACCAAGTATAGGTGCTGTGTTAGGCACCTGTGGGAGCCCCACACTCTGACCAGGTGCTCTGAGATATTCCACACGCAGAGAGTATAATGTTTGATCTTAAATTAACCATTTGAATATAGTTGATGTTACAGAGGATTTCTGGTTTAGCAGTGTGATACAAAACACACTGAAATCACAGTATAAATACAAGTTCAACTTAGCAAAATGCAGCTGGAACACAACAGCAGTGTGATGCCCATTCCTGGTCTCTGGAATGTGCACACTGCTGCGGTGCTGGGTGTCTCCAGTCACCAGCCCAAGCTCTCTGAAGTTTCCGTGTTCGTTGTTTGGTGCTGTGCTCTTGGGCAGAGCTGTGTGTTCACTCCCCATGCTGCTCCAGCTCACTCAGGGTCACTGCTTTTAATGAACTCGGGGAGAAGCACTGACACCATGAGTTGATTCTTTCAGCTGTGATGCACTGTCGATCCACTCAACTGGCAGAGCTGTTTGTGGAGACAAAGGCCACCCTGTGGTCCTCTTTGTGCTGAGACCAAGCCAGGCTTCTCTGCAGCAGCTGTACTCACCCACAGCCTGTGTTCTGCTTTGCTTATCCTCCCCGAGCTGCATTCCCGCTGGGAGATCTGTAGGGCAGTTCTGTGAGGGAGTGATCCTCCAGCACAGCCTTGGGTGGGTTTGCAGCAAACCCAGTTTCTCTGAGAGCAGCAGGCCCTCTTAGCTGTGCTGGCTTGGGCTGGGGTGAAGTTAGCTTGCCCCATAGTATCTGGTATGGGGCTGTGTTTTGGATTACAGAATATCACAGGATATATTTTCCCGGGATACCACAGGAGTGTTTTTGTTACTGCTGAGCCCTTTCTGGTTCCCAGCCCCCCAGCAGGCAGACTGGGGGTGCACAGCAGCCTGGGGGGGGACAGAGCTGGGACAGCTGACCCTGACTGACCATGGGGTGTTCCAGACCATACAGGTGATACAGAAATCTGGGGGAAGGAGGTGGAAGGGACGTTGAGAGTGGTGGTGTTTGTCTTCCCAAGT
>NW_008674286.1:19579-20358 GCF_000695815.1 Acanthisitta chloris
GGCTCTGCTGATTCTCTCCCATCCCACTGTGGGGGAGTGGCTGCGTGGGGCTGGGGTTCAACCACAACAGTAGTCTAAATATTTTCATTCCTTGGGTCTGATGAATGTTTTGTATCGGTATTTTTAGTTTGCTTTTTACTGTGCAGTGTGTGTGGCAGAGGTAGGAGGATACCACGCGGTGTGTCCAGGCTTCAGGCTGGCAGAAATGCTTGCTGGAGTATTTTGTGCATCATAGACAACACTTTCAATTCCCCATGTCATGCATTTCTGAACACAAAAGGCATTTATTAAATTGGAGTGGAGAAACAGACTGGAAGTTCAAATTACTCAGTGTAATTGAGTTTTGGTAATTGGATCTGGAGGGTGAGCAGGGATGCTGTGTGACTCACCGTGGCAGTGGTGACACTCACTCCTCATGCCCAGCTGTGCTGCTCCAACATCACTCCCTGGTACTGCTGCTTCCTACTAATTTTGGTGTCGAGCAGAAGGGCAGTATGGGAAGCAAAAGATTTAATTATTCCAAGTGTGAGGTTTTCTTTTCAGTGTTTGTCTGAAGCGACACACTGCCCAGAACAGTTACTGTGTTTTCTTCTAGTTACGGGAGTGGGGATGTGCTTTTGAAAGCTGCATTAGACATGAGGATGTTTTAAATGTTGCAAATTGTGGAACGGTGAAGTGGATAAATGCTAGTTTGTAGCTAATCCAGCTCCATACTGTGGGAAAAAAGTATCAATGTGTTTGGACATACTGTTGTCATGCAGCAGTGGGTGCAAAGTTGA
>NW_008674287.1:0-27771 GCF_000695815.1 Acanthisitta chloris
GGTTCCAGCAGTTCTAAGTAGTGTCAAGTGGGGCAGTAAAGAGGAATGTGCATCTT
Organism: Acanthisitta chloris; assembly: GCF_000695815.1. Lineage (NCBI taxonomy): Eukaryota > Metazoa > Chordata > Aves > Passeriformes > Acanthisittidae > Acanthisitta > Acanthisitta chloris. The sequence continues at coordinate 57 of NW_008674287.1, forward strand.
TGCTGCTCACTGTGATACAAAGTCAGAGAAGATACCTCTTCCTGGGATTACATGTTAGCAATTGTATACCATAGGGTGTACTATAGCATAGTAATGTACACTAGAGAGAAGCAGTGACACATTCCTGTTGGACACAGTTTTTGAAAAAAAGGTGGGAAAAGAAAGGGAGAAATAAAAAGGAAAAAAGAAAAAAAATCAATTTATGTTGTCCACGCTTGAAAGGAAATCTTTTCTTCTGCATTGCCACCTTCACCTATTGTAACTACACCAGATATCCCTAATTTCCTTCGCCACAGAGCAGCAAGCAGGTGCATAGCAGGATGTGTATTAGACCACACCCTCCCTCCTTTATGCTGCCTGTTCCCTGTGGGGGCAAGATAATTACATCCACCCTAAGAAAACATCAATATTTTATTTTTAATGAGCTGGGCAGACCCAATTATCTCAGTAGGCTGTTAATAAGTGAAATTGTGAAGTACGGCTGCAGCTTTGATGGAAACAGAGTCATCTCTGAAATGGGAATTTCTGACACACAGAGTATTAAATAAGATGCCAGACTGCTGGAAGTTAGTCAGAGAAAAAGTGTTTAAGAAAGAAAATTTGCCAAGGTAGCATCTCTCAGTATTCAAAGATAATAAGTCAAAACCCAAAGAATCATCACATCAGCTTAAAAATCACAACTCCTGAAATAATAATAATAATGTATAGTGGCTTTCAGTGCCATTCTGATTCTTGACAATTTGTGTTTCATATCACCAAGTTTTTATCCCCCCAAAGAGTGATAAGAAATGCCTTTTTATTTTTAATAAAAAGTAAATACTCTCATGGAAACACCGTAGAAAGTAAGCTTTAAGACAAAAAAAAAGAAGGTATGACAAGACTGGCCATCATTGCATGGTGGATGGAACCACACAAGAAGTTTGGTTCAGGAAGAACATTAATCTCTTGATCTTCCCTACCCTCTCATCCTGTCCCCTCAGAATATGCCCTATTCGTTCACAGGTTGCAGATAGAGCAGGTGCAAATCTCAAAATATCAATGGATGAATTTTCCAGAATACTCAGAACTTACTAACCACATTAACAACAACAGCAGCTAGAGAGATAATTCCAAATGTGATGGGAAAAGGACAAACATGCCTCTCCCCACAAGCTTTTGCATGCAACTGAACTCTATCAGTACAGACAGCCTAGCTACAGACTCATAATTCAAATTTTATTTTCCTATTTAAGCTGAATTCCAGTTCCAAAATGGAAGGGAGCCAGCCTAGCTACAGACTCATCATTCAAATTTTATTTTCCTATTTAAGATGAATTCCAGTTCCAAAATGGAAGGGAGATAATTTATCCTCTAAGCTATATATTAGATATTAATCACCAAATGAAATCTATAAGCATTTCATTTCCTCCTGAATCTCAACAGGTATGTTCTTTTCATAAACCAGAGAACCAGATTTACAAATTCAGCTTCTGTCTCAGATTACCATGAGATTAGTTAGTTGTTCCAATCTCATATGATTTAGGACTGGTTTTTGATCTTTTGAACAGGATAATCATAAACATGCAAATAGTACTGTGTCCTACCCTCCGGTAAAGCCAATGTCCACCACAGCAAAACAAGAAATCCAAGTGTATTTGGCAGGTGTGCTGGTGAGCTCAACAGTACTCATTGCCCATAAATGCAGACAACAGAACTGTAGTTACAGACAGTGGTCGAGCCACACAGGAACCTTGAGCTCTCACCCGTGCAAAGTGGTTCTTCCACCTCTTCCAGTCACTTCACTGGGATCAGTGGTGCTGTTGGTGGAACAAAGCTAGTCTTTGGGAATCACGGTATTCAATTCAACCTCCAAATGACCAGTGGCTCCTAAGAGAAAGCCAGACCCTGATTCCACATCTAACACACCAGCTCTTGGTTTTATCATTTCTTTTTCCCTTTAATAATTCTGACAAATGTGGAACAATTCTAAATCTGGTTCTGTAGCTATGGCCTTCAACAAATGCAATGCATGTATTAGCGTAATCATTTTCACTGACACACCAGACACTCAGCCATATGACCTTGCAGTTCATTTTAAAGGGCAAGAGCAGAATTAGCATCCTTAGCAAGTTCAGTGAAATAAACATAAACCACATAATAACAAAGAAAAGGAAAAAAAAAAAGTTTTCAAACTTTGAACTCCCCTAATCAGTTGTGCTCCACTAAAAGCTGTCCTTCTTAAGGCTTCTTTCTGCCTTGGCTGCCCATCCTAATCAAAAAGAAAAGGAAAAAAAAAGTTTTCAAACTTTGAACTCCCCTAATCAGTTGTGCTCCACTAAAAGCTGTCCTTCTTAAGGCTTCTTTCTGCCTTGGCTGCCCATCCTAATCATAGAAAATCAGACATTTAATTCCAGAAAGATGTAAAGGCACAATACAGACTTTGATCCAAAGCTGTTTCTTCTTGTTGGACTCCAAAAAAAGAAAAGGAAAAAAAAAGTTTTCAAACTTTGAACTCCCCTAATCAGTTGTGCTCCACTAAAAGCTGTCCTTCTTAAGGCTTCTTTCTGCCTTGGCTGCCCATCCTAATCATAGAAAATCAGACATTTAATTCCAGAAAGATGTAAAGGCACAATACAGACTTTGATCCAAAGCTGTTTCTTCTTGTTGGACTCCAAAAACAGTTTTTAGGCTTCCAAAGACTCTTTGCCAGCTCTGATTAGAAGCCACACGGGCTGACACAGTAATTGCTCTATAATCATATCTTCAGTACCCTGACCTGGTTTATGCATACAATCTATATTCTAATAGCAGTCAACAGGTCACCAGTTAATAAAAATACCATTAACATCCCCCTGTGAGTAAGAAATGGAGATATTCATCTCACTAGGCCAGTGGTGGGCCAATATAATTTCTGCGGCTGTTAGTGTAATTAACTCTGCCGGCGTGTGGATCTCCCTGGAGGACAATGCAAGCACAGAATGACCTTGCTGTGAGTTCTCACTGGTGGTACCGTGGTGGGCACAGAGGTTTGCAGGGACTCAGGTCAGAGAAGAGTGGGTACTTCCCACAGCTTGATCTTTCAAAAAAAAAGAAGCTTATCATTTCTAGAATGCTGTGGAGTGTATCTGGCTACATTTGTAAAACAAAGGCAGAGATGGCTACAGCATGGGCTGCCAGGACTGGCATCCTGTGCTACACTGTTCAGCAGTGTCCAAAGGGCAGGCAATGAGAGAGAAAGTGAGCAGCAAGGGGAGTAAGGCAGGCAAGAAAATGATGGGGAAAGAAAAAGAATGAATTTATGAATGGAGAGGTAGTATTTCCATTCAGTCTGAATGTCATCAATGTAAATGTGGCTTTTGTGGGACATGTTACAGCCAATATGTAAGTCAGAGGAGTACTGGAAAATTTCACAGGTTTCCCAGAAAAAGTCTTAGTGGTCTGTGTTACCACCTAAACACTTAATGGAGGCGCATATTGCATCCATGAGCAGAAAGCCCTGTGCTTATTTGTGTAAGTAGAAGGACTTTTCTTGAAATAGATTTTGCGAAGAGATATCACCTCTTCCAATCCCAGTAAGAATATACACCAAAGAAACCAGGGGATGCAAGACCATGAAAAATAAATTCCTGAAGCAGATACTGTCCCCCAACAGTGAGTTACGCATATCCTCAGTTTTTAGGTTTGTTCCAAAATTCTCTACACTGTCCCACTTTTGCTGTCTGACACAGCCTGAGTCCCAGGGAAATACACCCCAAAGAGAAGACCCAGGTTGATGCTCACCTGCAAGGCAGGCTGAACTCCAGGCTCATCCACCTCTGCATGCAGGAGTTACTCAACTGGAAATGGACTAAGACCTAGCAGAACTCATTTCACATAGAAGTCCTGTTCCAAGATCAAAGTCAGCTCCCAGCAAATAAATGTCCTGCATTTAACTACTGTAACACACCTCCTCCAAATCATCTCAGATCCAGATCATTGCACTGCCCGCACAGAGACATTTACATTCTGCTCCACCTACGCATGTTCACCTGGACCCATGCCCAGGAGACATGAATGACCAACCCCCTCCTCAATTTAGCATCTATCAAAGGTCCTCGTGTCCTCTAGTTCCTTTTCCCCTTTACTTGAATAGCACCACAGCGCACATTTGGGAGACTTCAACAGTTGTTTTATCACCAGATGAAAGGACAGGACCAAGAAAGAGCTGCTGACTGGATTTGTTCCACCAGCTGACACAGACTGACACAGACAGGCACTTTCAAGACAGCGTGTCATTGTCAAATGAGACTTGCCAGTGTTTCAAAACATTTCGATCTCTAGGGGCCCATAAAAGCCCTGATGCTGTGCCACAATCTAGATTCTTTCTGACCGATGCTGAGCCCATTATATTGGTAATGTTGACAGTGCTGGACAGAACTGACTGCTATGTAACAAGAAGTCCAAAATATTTTCTCCTTCCCTCCTGCACTTTCTGTATGATCTGGGAGCTTTGTGACTTTGTGTATTAAACCCTAGCAAAATCACTACCAGGTTCTCATAACAATTTGCAAGTATTAAGGATCCAGTTTGATTGTCAAATTCACTTCAGAGGTGCTAAAAGAGGGACCTGGTGACACAACTTAGGGTAAAACAGAGAGCATACTGCCCCAGGTGTTTGGATACTACCTGCATGGGGTCTTTTGTTCTTAGGAATGCTGCACTGAGCTTAAGGAAGAGCAGTGAGGATCCAGGCAATCAAATCCACACAGCAGTAGATTCAACTAAATTCATCCATGGAAGAAGAGCACTAAGAACCAGAAAGAGACATGGAGAGAAGAGGGCCAGGCACTCTTGAGAGAAAAGAGCAACAGCAAAAGCAACTGGATCAGGATGAAATTTTTCATGTCAGTTCCCAGAACAACTGACAAGAAATGGAAATTCTATGCAGCATAGTTTATAACCACATTATCCACTGACTGCATGTAATATGTCTTTATATACCAAATAGCTAACAGGATTAAGGAAATGCAATCTACATAGCTGATAAATAACTCCACTAGAATCCACTTTCAAAGACAATCAGGCACTGGTTTTATTATAAATTCAGAAAAATTGCAAACACACAAAAGAAGTATGTGGGACATAAAGGAATGTCTTATCAATCTAGGCAGACCAGAAAAAGAACAGAATGTGAAAGCAAAGAAAGAATGCCAGAGAAGGAGGAGAAAAGTAAATGAACTGGTGGAGAATATGAGAAGCAAAGAAATGAAGAGGGAAGGCTCAGTAGCCTACATGCTCTCATGCTTTTTGTAACCAAATTTGGAAGCATTTTCAAACATGGCTGTAGCCTTAATGTCTTACTATGGTATATAAAGGCTTACATTTTTCCCAGTATGTTTCATGGCTTGCTTATCTGACTTCTCAGCATGGCAATTAGAATCTGCCCACACTACTGCTTTTTCACAGCCCTGCCTCCCGTTTGCTTTGCTTGCAGGGCACAGCATCATTAGATGTAAGGATCACCATCCACTAGGCTACCTAATGATGTTCTTTTCAGTGCATTAGGGAGAATATGGCAGGTCTCTTCTATAGCCTCAGCAAGAGACTGGAGAGCCCAGAGGATGTGCAATCTAGGATGGTACAGTACAGAACTTGAAAGGGAAAAAAGACAAAACAAAAAACAGGATACAGGAACATCATATGTCAGCTCAGTTCACTAAAAAAGGTCACTAGCAGAGATAATGTCAGCTGACTGTACTGTGTATGGATACAAACTATTATGCCAGCTACCTTCCTGATGGTTACAGATGAGGCCTTGCATCCTGCAGACCCTAGGACTCCCCAAAACCTGGTAATTAGATTTTTTGGGGGAACTGAGTTAAGAAACAGCAAACCAAGCTACAGATCCAATTCAGAAAGGCCACCACACAAGTAGGAAAAGGTCTGGTTAAAAAGGATAAAAATCAAAAATAAAAACTGAACCCCCATGAAAAGGGGTTCAAGGTTTTCTAAACCATTTCCTCATAGCAGGAAATTTCTAAAAGGATTGCATTAATAAGGGTAATCTAGGTCTATGGGAAGAAATAACAGAAAGCATTTCTTCCCTATAAATTTCAGTTTCATGGTATGTTCATCAATATGGTCCAAGTGCAGGATACCGTCGCTGCATTTTATCTGACTATGCTAGAAAAACCTGGGCTAAGACCTACTGAAGTCTAAGACAACCACAAAAAGCTAATGATCCTAGAGAAATGATGGACACCAGTGAAGATTAAAAATCAAGAGGCAAGAATACTCCCCTGAAGTAAGCCAGGACAAGAAGCAGCAGACTTGCCAAGAAGGAAGACACGCAACCTCAAGGGAAAATCTCTTCTGTTATTTGACATTGTTATCTACTGTAAGCATAATTTTCCTTTCAGGAAGTGCATAGTGTCCTAAAACACAGATGAGGGTTTGGCATTTACCGCAGTCCTGCAGTTCTCAGGCGACATATACAGGTACATATATCTGTCATCATTCTAGGGAACCGAAATCAAATGATAGTTACCTTTCCCTTCCAACAAGATTTTCTCTGCCCTCTGAACACACTTATCTTCCTTTCTCTTTCTTTGCTAGAGACGGGGCTTTTCATATAGAAAAATTTTCTTAATGATAGCCATATGTTTGAATGCTGAATTGCTTTGCTGACCATAAAGCACTAAAAACTTGATGGAATAAATCCAAAGGGTCTCCCAGCTCAGAGGAGCTGTTCTAACTCAGGACAATGAAGAACAGACATAGCCCATATTTTAAGCTGTGTTGTCTCTACTCTAGTTCTTAAAAAGGGGAGAGATATCTCTCCCAGCAAGCAGAAATGAACCAGGATGTATTACACTGACTGTATAAGAAACAAAGTGGTGAACTCCTTTCCTCCCTTACAGCTTTGCAGCTGTCTTTGTTAAAATAAAAATAAAATAAACAAAACCTCAACACCCAAAAAAAAGAAAAGAGTAAGGATGCAAATAAACTTTTGGATTTGCTGTCTGCCTTTAGAAAGATGTTTGTTTTCCAGCAGAAACTACTCTACTTCAAAACCACTCTAAATAAAAGTAATAGATGAGAAATTTGTCATAAATATATTTAATGTGTGTGCTTATATCACCTTGCTCCACTGGGAAACAAACAAGCACCACATCAGCACAAAAGCATATCATTTAGTACCGTGCTTATTATGGACTGTATAGTATATCCAGCAAAACTGAACTAGAGGTGAAGCCAACGATCCAAAGCTAATAAAACAATAAATAACAATAATAAATAAAAGCTGTCAGAGAGGAGAAAGACCCATCATCTCCACCAGTATGTCCATTTGCCAGGCACAGGACTGCTCACTGCAATTTCTGACCTAGAGAGTTTTAAACATCTCAAACAATAGCATTCCCAGCACTTCCCCTGAGTAGCTCAATTCATCTCACTGCCAAGAAGCTTTGCCCCAAGTGTTGTTCTGAATTTTCTTTTGCTTAGTTGCCACTATGTTCTCAAAACAATCCCCCACTGAGTGAATCAGAAGTCTGACAGAGGTAGAGGAATTTCAAAAACCTTGTCCAGGGAGCTCCCTGCACTTGATGGGGTAAGCTATGAAATGTGACTATGTGGATTTCTGCAGTGTCCAAATATCCAAGAATGTCTGAAGGCAAAAGAAACAAGAAAGTTCTTGATACTATGGGGCTCATATTTAAGTTGTTCTTCTAGAAAGCATCTGCCAGCCCTCTGGGAATGCACACAGAGGGACTGGAATCAACAGGAGCAAGACATGGCAGCCACCAGGATCCAGGTCATGGGAGGCAAGCTGCACTATGACATTAATGGGACTGTTGCTACCTGGGACTGGGGACAGTAGCCCCAGGCTGAGGCAGACAGTGGGTGTTTCTGACCGGCTGTGGGTTATTGCAAAGTGTAAACAACAGATTCACAGATGGAAGGACAGGGGGATTGCTTAGTAACCACTGGCACATCTACTTCACAGGTTATGATGTTACCATTTCAGGGGGTGCTGTGTTTTCCTCCTCTTTGGAGAAGCCAGAGAGATCCCAGTATGGCATCTATCAGAGCACCTTACAACCATTCACAAGCACTTCAGGCACTTACCTAGAGCAGAAGAAAAAAACACACAAGCATAAGCACATTATAGGAGACAGTTCCCACCACCAGCTACATCACCTTTGCTCAGTCCCCTACCTCCCTGCCACACTGTAGGTTGGGAAGGACCCTTTGTGTTTTGGCTGCAAGGGTGGCAGCCTCAACAGGGTCATCCTTTCTGGGCTCTGCACAAGGCAGTTACACTGAATATTCAGTGACTTATCTTCTCCCCTGAGGGTTTTGCTCTCCATGGTTCACTGCTGATGCAAGCCACAGCCAAAGAAGAAATGACAGGTGCCTGACACTCACTTTTTCCTTCCATTGCTCCCTTTTTCTTCTAATGCTTTCTACTTTCCTCTCACTACATCTACGACTGCTTCATGGTGAGGTTTCATCCCTACCCAACACTACCCCTTTTGAGCAAATCCCATTCAGTTGTAACTTCTGGCTCAGTTTCCTTGTATGCTTTCTTAGAGCTTGGCATTCCTCTTTCAGCTGCCTGCAGCCAATGACCTGTCCCTAATTGCGACTGGCAGCACCTCTGCAATAAGGCATCATTCCTCTGTGCCAATCTTTTCAGGCCATTTAACCAAAAGAGCCTTTCCCAAACCAGCTCCTCAACTGACTAAGCCCTCATAGCCACCAAACAGCTGACTAGTAAGGAGTCCCTGAAAACGTTTTTCATTTCTCCAAATCTAATTGCCAGATACTCAGATCTGTTCCCCAGTCTTTTCTCTCTGGATCTAGATTTCCAGTACAGACAGAATGCAGATGGTGGGAAATTAATCCAACACTTAAAGGTTTTCTTCTAGGTAATATTATGTCTCATGCTGCCAGCCACACAAGTGTTACAGCAACAGTTCTTCATGCCAGGAAAAAACACGGCCTAGCTCTCATTTCTCCTCCCTGCCGTCATAGACGCACACACGCCGCAGGGCTGGAAATGAGTTAATCAGATGATGCTCTATAAAGTATGCCAGTTTCTGTATAAACAATATTAAATATGATAATTTCCTCCCATCTTCTTTTTAAGCTGTTGCATTCGCATTCTCTCTCAGTCACATCAACTTTGGAAGGGAAAACAACTGCAAGAAATCTTGTATAATGTAGTTATGCTAATTTACTGAAAAATCTATAAAAGTCAAAGAATACTCATGGATTTTGGAGCCCTGCAAATAATGTGCTTCATCTTCCTCTCCCACATGCCCTATTCTTTGCTGATCAGAAAAAAAGTGACCTGCCGCCAAAGTCTTTCTGAAACCTAGAGCCAATCATATCTCTTATATATATAAAAGATTTGGGAATAAGATCAGTAAGTTCACTCTCCTGTTATTTGTGAAGCTCTTATTATTCATGAAAATGTTCACAAATCCCCAAAGCCTCATGCATTTTAGCACAGATCAAGTGTCTGAAGATTAGTTCTGGAAAGTGCATAATTCACTGCCTATTTTTTTAAAGTTTCTGCCATCCACTCACACAGTACACTGCTTAGGCAGCAAGTGCCATGGCACAAAGGTGAAGAGTTGCAAAACACTCTGAGAAAGCAAAGAAATGGTCAGTGCTACAATGCCTCAAAACAGCCAATGGTCTGAGAAATGAAGGCAGCATTACTTGCAGAAAAAAAATCTAGTGACGAAATATTTGCTGAATAGAACCATACAAATTTTGTAATAACTTTTAGACTCCCAGGTCTGCCAGTATAAGTCAGTGTTCATTGGTCAACTGTATTATGATTTAAGCAAGATGAGGAGTTGAGCCTTCCACTGCATTTTCAGCTTCACTAGGAAACTCCATCTACATGAGATATCGTTCGTGTTTCTCTGGATGCCAAGTAAAAAAGCTCTTCAAATTATGGAGGACTTTTGGTTCCCCCTGCCTTTAACACTGAAGCTACTCATAGAACTCAGACTTTGCTTTTGAACAAGGTGTGGAGAACACAGAGCCTGCTCTCATTTCCACATCGCTCCACCTACAGCAGAAAGGCAGTGTTATGCAGCCAAGATGAACCTCACTGGTCTGTGATTACTAGTGATGAACCTCACAAGCCTCAGCTCTGATGATAAGCTAGAATGTCAATGAGCATTATACCCATCATCACTGAGTTAGCAAAACCAAGCTGGAAACCTGGTTTTCTTGCCAGATTTCCAGACGTGCTTGTTGGGCTAGAAATATGGTAAGGAAAACCTTAACTCACAAAAGCACAAACAGACTAAATCTTCCCAAATGCTTTGTCAGATATGGACCAGAATCTCCAAATGTTGAAACAAACCATCATACTGGAGTCATGATGGTTTGGGATTAAACCCCTTTGCCATTTCCAGTCGAGTAGTCTGCTTTTGCCTGTTGGCAGACGCAAAACCACTTGAGATGTTTTTTGCTCCCTCTGTTACTTATCTGCACACCTCTAAAGGTCCAAGTAGCTGAGAAAACCTGGGTACATGAAGCAGAGACCCCCAGGTCCCTATGACCTTAATCCACATCTATAATGAGTCACACAAGCATAAAGAATTGATCCTCCATTTATATAGTTCACGTCTCCTTCTGTTTGTCACAAGGAAACAGATTTCTTCTTGGGCTTTAATAGACTTATGCTACAGGATCCTGTTCTGCCTAATGCCTACTGATGAAAGAAGTGTTGATGGCGAATTGCTCTTCAGGAAGCTTCAGACAGACACACATGTCAATCACATGGGAATCATTCAGACACTATGGAGCCATTGTGACTGCATTATGGCAAGCCAGCTCTCTATTATCTTGGATAATAGGGAGGGAAGATAATAGGGATGCCCTACAGGACAAGGAAAAAATGGATAATTTGAGTAAGTGGATCATCCTAGGGACTGCAGAGCAGACACACTCCAGTGCCTCTATAAAGAATTATCTGAGTCCAAGTGAACTTATTAACTAGGTGGCAGAGCCAGGGGTGCTACTGCGTCTAAGTATCTAGCAATTGCATGGTTCTCAGAGGTGCCCACCCAGCAGGATGATTAGACAAGCCACTGTCTTTCATTGTCCTTAGCTCACCGTTCTTGCCTTGCCCTGCGATGAGAAACCTTCCCCTGTAATTGCTGAAATGGGGGAAACTACTTGCATGTTATCACACCTGGGAGGAATTAAATAAAAATACACAAGCTAGTGGTTTAAGGCAACTGCAGTAAGCAGACTCCCCACTGTTACTGCTACTACCCTGTAAGATCTTTCTATTTGTCCTCATTGCCCCACTCACATGCATCACAGTTGCTCTTCTCTGGTTTGGCTACACAAATCCAACATGCAGAAGGCAAAAAATCCTTAGCAGTTTTTAGGGGAAGGAAAGGTGGGAGCCAAAATGTCTTTCTCCTGTCAAAGTAGATAACTACAGGGCAACCCACAGGGGTTCAGTCAGTCTCTACCACAGGAAAAGCAACAGTTAAAAGAAACAGGCAAACTGTGCCGTACATCAAGCGAACACAGCATCCCAGTCCCTGGTGAAAACTTCCATACTCTGGCCTGAAATGACAGTGGCTGCATAGTTTTCAGTCTCATGATTGGCAGAAAAGTCTCTCCTGGCCTACTTAATGAGGGCTCAGCAAAGAACCCAGCTGCTTCACCTCAGCTTCCTAGAGCTGAAGAAGAAACTCCATCCCACAGGGACATGCCAGGATCTGAGGACTAAGAATGTAGTCGTTATTCTAACAGCTGGTTTGGCTGTTGCAATTAGCTTTTTAGATCATTCTGGAGGCTTATAGCAACAGCTGCAATAGTTTCCCAGATCAGTGGGTCTTGCCTGCGTATGGGGAGAATGAGCGGCAAACGATCAAAGCCCAGGGAATGCTGTTAGAAGCCTTGAAACATGGGCTGGCTCTGCTGTATTCTCTTTCCAACGATGCACAGCATCACACTCTGCGGCGTGTGATATCCACCGTGCTGACTTCTCACGGCGTTTCTCACACTCTGCAACTATGTGCTTTATTGCCTCACAATCTCCCTGCTAGCTCTGAGCACAGGCATGAATGTACCAGGCTGGTTATTAGATCTCACCACCTCCACGCAAGGCATGCAAGATCACAGCCATTCTCTGTTACCATCTTTGTGCTTTCCCAGCACTATGCAACCTGTGCAGAGTGCTACAAACACATCCTCCACCATCACAGGTCTTACTAGCTCACACAGTTGTGCGTGTAGTAACTCAGAGGCTCTCCATTAACACTCCCTCAGTAAAGAAAACCTGTGTACAATGCCACTGTTCCTCTGCCTCTTCATGGCATCCTATAGTCATGTTTCATTAGGCTACTCACTGGCATATCCGTGTAGCACACTAGGCAAGCAGGAAAGAAGGAAGGGAACATTCTGCAGTGCTGGCACACAATCCGTGCACAGAGTATCTTTCTATAAGTCTTCCCTCCTTCATATTGTCCTCACATGGGTGAAATAACCTCAGTGTACTGTGAGTTGTCTACCTCAGCAAAAACTGAAGAATCAGGGCCAATTTTTGTGAGATGATCCATTACCAGCTTGCCTTACTCTTGCTTTTCTTTCAAGCTGTCATGAAAGACAGACTAGCTGAACAGACTGAAGTGACAAGAGTTGCAAAACTCTTGTCAGCAGAGTTTTTAAAAAATGCAGATCATTTTAGAACAACCTCTTTTTGCAGAGGAACCTGCAATATCACTGGCTAATGAAATTCACAGAAAGGCTATGATCCCAGGACAGTAGTCCATCCAAAATTAATTTGACAGGTCTCATATAAACCAATTCCCAAATGCCCAAAGGGCACACCATCTACAACCACAGTCAGATTTAACTTGCCTCCCAGTCTGACAGCCTCAGAAGAGATGGAGAAGCAAACAAGCCATAGATACTGGTCCCACCTCCTGGTGGTGAGGTACCCAGTATGCCCACATGGCAGCAGCAAGAGCTACTACAGTGAAGGTTGTCTATGTGAAACATGCTTTACTTGGAGGATGATTCATGTAAGTGTGTCTGACAGCAGGCATCTTTCCCCAGTACACCTGCCCAGCTCACCTCTGAGGAGACCAAGGTGTTAGTATGGAGAGGTGGGTCTCTGGACACATGGACAGAGATGGGGGAGGATGGGGACAGTATTCATGGGCTGTGATATTCCTTGGAGTTTTTGGAAAAGGATACTCACTGCTTCCCACTCCACACTCTTCCTTACCCCTCCCCTCCACTGACTAGAGTAATGAGCTCCTGGGGGACCTCTACACTTGCCTTTGAAGTAGCATGTTTCTCTGAACACATTTTGAATTTCATTTCATGTCTTGTTTGTTTTGTGGTTGCTCTGCCTGTCTCTCTGTTGAGGGGGTTGACAGCTGTTAGTGGGGCCACTACCACAACTCAGGAACACAGAATATAGAAAAAACCAAACAGATCAACCCTAAATCCCAAGCCAAGAAAACCTTTGAAGGAAGAATGCACATTCTCCATCGAGAGAGCTCTCCTCCAAACCAGGCCTTACCAAAGCCACCATGAGCAACTGGAGGAGCTAAGAAATTCAGAATGACAAACAGGCAGTAAAATTTAGCTAAGGAAGATAGAAAGAAGTTATTCTGGACAACGTGGTCTGGAGGACAAAAGGCACACTGGAACTTGAGTCATCCTTAAGCCAAAGTTGTACCTTAGACAAGAGGAGATAAGATACTTGAACTTTATTAAAGACCAACTTAATTCTTTAACTGGTAATTGCCTAAGGATCTGTGGACACAAACCCTCCTTCTTCAACAGATCATGTATGATGACTCAGGAAAAGGATGGACAGTAGGGCATGTTTCTCCCCTTCCAAACCATATGAATTGACCTTGAAGCACAATGGGTAATACAGAAACCAGAAGACTGGCTGGACTGAAATGTGGAGGTGTTGCCTCCACACTCTATTTCAGTATGGGGGGGAAGTAATCAATTTTGATTTCTCCTTAGTTTTACCAGTACCTAAAATAGAAATGGAGCCTGAATACTGCAGAGATAGCACGGCTTTTCTGTGTTTTCCTTCACTTGAAACTATTATACCCCTCCTGCCATTTTTCAGAAGCTTGGAGTCTGTGCTCTTTCTTTCTTCATTTTAATGAGGAAACTTAAAATCACATGGGTTTAGGTTTTGTGGTTTTGTTTGTTGGGGTTTTCTTTATCACTGTGACAGCAACAGAGAGTTGTCTTGCTCATCGATGAAAAAGAGGAAATGACGGTTTAGAAACAGAGTACTGTGGTTTGCCTGCCATCTCCTCTTCTGACTCTTCTGCCCTTGAGACTCTCAAGATAAATGGGAGCAGCAGTTGTAGCAAAAAGAATCCCTAGGATGTGCAGAGCTCCACAGAGCTGGGACCCAGCACTGAAATCCAGTCGAGGGGAGAAGGGGCAGCTACTCCAGTCCTCACTGCCCCTGTTTTCTTCTCCAGAAAAGAAGAGGGGAAGCAAAAGGAATCCATGAAGCTGCTGCTCCCAGTCCCATACCTCATCACCATGATGAGCCTCTACTGTTTAAAAGCTTGTGCTTTTCAAAATGCCTTTTACTATAACTATCAACAGAGTGATGTCCACCTGAACATTTTAAATTGGGGGAGTAGTCAGATAATCTATTCTCTTGAAAATGAGAAAATAAACAAACCTCTTTCAGATTTCCAGAAGTGCTTCAGAGCACTAAACGAAGGTCTTAGATCTCCAGCCACAAAGCACGTCAGAATATATCGAATACATTCTGACCTTTATTTTCACTGGATTACATTAAGCACCAGACTTTCCAAATGAAATTCAGGGAGGGCAGAGAAACAGTGTATACATACACATACATCTATAAAAGCAGCTCCCTGAAGTTAGATGACACAACAATAAAGCATAAAGTTTTCTAATGTGATGAGCACTCATCACCTGCCACTGAAATCACTGGATAAAATTGTCAGGATCTAGCCACATTATAAATAGTAGTAAAATCATTTAAGTAGTGATTTGATAGCAAAGGAGGTCATCGAGGTGATAATTAATTGCCTTTTACTGCAAAACCCATGAGCTGTGACGCTTCCTGTCTGCATTCCAGAAACAGGTATAATGTCTTGCCTTCTACAGAATGCCATCGAAACTCACTTTAGCTGCTCTGAAATCAGGGTACCCGAGAAACTGGAGGAATTTTGATCACAGGTCAGACATATGGGCTGGCATTGCCTGCTGGCCTGTCGCTGAGCAAGAAAGCCCAAGCATCCCTGTCCATTATATGGAGAAAAAAAGTCTGTGCTATTCCTCTTGGGGTCATAAAATCAAAACTCTCTGGTGTTCCTTGAAAATCTATAGTCCTCTTGCAGAATGGCGTGACTTATCATTTGATATTTATCTTGGAGTAGTTCCTAGAGGTCTCAAATCAAGATAGGGACCCTGCTGTGCTAGCTGCTCTGCAAGCATAAAGTTAGACTCGGTGCTTGTCCCTCAGAGCATAATTTTTGTCTTGACAGGCTATATATTTCTGTCCAGACACAGAACTATTTCTTACAGTCCTAGAACATCTAATCATCAGGGGAGTTAACTGGAAGCAGATTTAGGATCAAATATTAAGTAGGTACACAGTTTTAAATGGTGAACTTTAGGATACTCAAAGCTATACGTCATGCTAAATAAACACTAACCCTTTCACAGCAGAATCACTCCCTCCAAAAATAAAAATAATTCAGAATATTTGGGGCAATTTACACCTCTCGGCAATGTAAGAAACATGGCTGTGGCTATCTCTTTTAAAAGACAGTGATCTTAGCAACCTCTTTTCTGCTTTTTTAAGCTCCTGACCCTTGATGCCATGGAAGTGCTAGGTACTGTACCCAACACAAAGACAGAACTGTGATAGAAGAACATTTCTCACCCATGATGAAAACCTTAAGCACCAGCTGCATTGTTCAGACAATGCTGAATCTAAAACACACATATAATTTAGAAAGTTGGTACATTTAAAAGGTAGACTCATCAGAAAACTAGGCAGGCTGCACTGGAAATCCCACAAGCTAACCTGTTCTCTTGAGACTTCCAGCCCAATTTTGCAGACTCGAGAGGTTTAGATTAGATTTGAATAATTAATCCAAATTTGTCGGTGCTTCATAGATGAATCAAACCTCCAACCCTTTTAAGGTTCGCCCTCGGTGCTAATAACCCTCTTTACTAAGCATTAGCATAGAGTAGAACAGTTTAATGATATAAGAAAATGCAAAAATTAGATTTATGCTGTCAAAATTTTTGTAACTGAAAATATTGTGGATTTTAATCAGCCGGATTGTTCTCAAAATGTAATATGAAGATTTAAATAAATCTCAAGTAGGTTAAGAAGAATCTTTTCTGACTCCCACATTACCAAGGGTCTCTCCACAGAAGAAAAATTACAGTGTCACATGGGTGGAGACATGTATTTCCTACAATAAATAAACTCTCCTTCTACACATGCTACAGAACTAGTGTCTTTGGCTTAAGCTAAAGTAAAATGTGCTTCACACCACAAGCAAGAAAGAGCTGTCAGGTAGCAAAATCACCAAGAGATCAGTGCTTCACTCATCTCGGGGTACCTGGTTGGGCAACATGCAGGCTGCTTTATGGTGCTGGCAACCTAACACTGGCAACAAGGAAAGGAAACAGCTGAGTCACCCCAGTGGAGTCCATAAGGGCTGCAAATACAAGACAGGAACACCATCCAGGGGACTGGAGCTAGTCATGGCAACGGGGCTCTGCTGGCCACTGGGGGTTGCAGCATTGTCAGCTGGAGAAGAGAACAGGCACAAGAGCAGAGACAGTCTAAGCTGAAGCAGCTTTGTGACAGGGAATAAAAGTGGCACAGAAACATATTCATGATAAAGAAAGAGATGTGCTGCAACCAGCAAGGAAGGCTTAGAGGAGAGGATCACTTTGCACAAGGGTAGACCAGCCACAAGGCAAGAGGTGAGATAGATACAGACTGCTCAGGTCCCATGAACATCAAAGTGACTGATAGGTGTCATATAATTCTCTATAATTTGGTGGATGTTGAATGTTAGTGCTATAATATTTCTCAGGAGGTTCATAAGGTTCAAAGATATGTTAATATTTGCCCCTTGGCTCTGCTTCCCAATCCCAGAACAATCCAAAAGACAGTATGAATATTCTGCAGGTACAGACACCCTAAGCATTTAATTTAAACCTGTTTTAAGAAAGATATGACTCCCCAGTGAATAAAATACCAGAAGTTCAATAGTAACACAAATGTCACCACCACAACCCTTACTTCAGCTACCGTAGCACATATGCACAAAGCTGAAGAGACGCAATGGAACCAGTCAAGCCTTCAACATTCACCTACAGAATTGACATTCCCAAACAAAAATTATGTCAAAAATAACGAGCTAAGCCTAAAAAAAATAAATCCCAAGATTGTCTTAAAGAGTGTGACATTTGAAAACTTGCATGCTGACTTTCTAATTTGAAATTTAGGTTTTGAGCCTTTATGAGTCACGCTTTCAAGTTATTTATCACAGCTACAAGAAGAAAAAGGATATTTGCCATTCGAACATAAGAAACCTCTGATTATACCATAGTCACAGGATGTCTAAGGTGGGACTTTGAAGAATATCGGTTATTGTGAAAATTGAAAATTTATGAAATGCAGTAAAAGTATGTTTAATATGTTGTATAAATAACATTTCTAAAGGTGCTATTTTCTGGTATTGGATGAACTGTGCAATATGAAACATTCTTATCAGTTGCACTGATTTGGAAACTGCACATAAAAAGACAAGGACTTATGTTTCTCTTTGGATTTATCAAAAAGTATCATATGACCTTTGGATGAAATAATTAAGGTCATCTATTCAACTCCTTAACCCACACTTTCTAATTTAATTTTGGTACCTTGCATA
The DNA here is from genome assembly GCF_000695815.1 of Acanthisitta chloris. NCBI lineage: Eukaryota > Metazoa > Chordata > Aves > Passeriformes > Acanthisittidae > Acanthisitta > Acanthisitta chloris. The sequence continues at coordinate 17,984 of NW_008674287.1, forward strand.
TGACCTCTTCAAACAAAGAGGTCTACTCAGAGGTAAGGTTTTTCTGCAGTGTGGTTGAAATGTAGCCTCTGTGCCTTTCTTGAACTAGTGGCAGTACACATTGAGTTAACTATTCAATATTTGGAGTGATTTGCAATGTTCACCTGAATCACATAGCACAGGTTCTGTCTCCTAACTGGCTGATCTAAAACAGATGAAATATGACTTCTTTTGAACTCTATTTCCTTGTGCAAGTAAATATTTTTACATTAATCAAAACTTGACAGCAGCATGCAAATTGTTAACTTTAATCACCTGAATGCTCAGCAGCAGTAAAGAACATGGGAACCAATGTGAAACTTTGACTTCTAATCAAGAGCATTTTAGTTGCTTGCTTACAACTCTGTCATCTCAGGCTGTGAATGCTACACAGCACTGCAAGCATTTATCCTCATAAACCTATCGCCCCATTTTATGGATGGAGAACTGAGGCAAGAAAAAATTAGCATGCATGTGAACTGCTGTTAAAAAAAACAACAACCATGTGCATCAGGGATTTGAACGTAGACCTCACAAAGTTGAGCTGCTGCCCAGAATACCAGACTAGCTTTCCATGCCATCAACTGTGAGCAGGTTTTTTTATCTCTGCTTGAAAGGGTCTTGTATTTCTTTCAGATTACTAAATACCAGAGGACTGGTTTTAAAAAGCAAGACTACTGTAATGGAATATAGAGCATGGTTCCCAGGAGAATTCAGAACTTTGAAGCATATTTGGTATTTGTGCTTAAAGAGCTTGACAGCATCTTCTTCAACAAAAGCTATAACTGCAGCTTCTGTTTCATGCTGTTTTTTCTCCTGCAGGAATTTGAGATGAATGAAGGTGACTTGAGCATTTGCCTTGTAAGCCTTCTAAAACAAAGTCATGAGGGGACCTGCTCGGCCTTACAGAAATAGTCCAGAATAAGGTCCAGGAAAGAGCCTTTCAGCACCAATGAATATAATGTTTCCAGTACCCCATGAGCTAGGTGTTACCACAGGGAAGTGGACCAAACCTTGTTTGGCACCCAAGAGGTACAGCTCTCATTCTTCGTCAAGCTCATTTCTGTTTAGCTGGGCAACTATATCCAGTGTATTGTCTACAAGGACACAGACATATCTGGAGAGGTGGGACTAAGAAACTGAACCATCAGCTGTGAAACACGGGCCCTTGCCTACTAAGCAAGCATTTGACAAGTGAGTATTCAGTTTGTTATTTTGTATTTAATAGCTGGGGTAGATGCTCACCTGATCTGTGGGGTCAGCCAATTCTAAGTGCCATCATTTATTCATGTATGCCTACACCACTGATGACTGGCACATCCAAGGGGCTATAGAGAGAGACATCATTATCTAACTTGGTGAAAACTTAGAGTTCCTTTAATAAAATGTAGAACACCTCAAAAAGCAGGCTTGAACTAATTCAGGAGATATTTTCCATGTCTCTGGAGCGTCTAAGTGAGTAGAATCCAACCAACTATGTTGTGCTATCAAGCAAAGAAAATCCTCATCATCTCCAGCATAATGATGAAAGATTTAAATGACAACCTCAACACAGGAAACACATGTAAGAAGCTGTCTTCCTGACAGCAGAAAAGTACTTCTGTTGCCACCTTGCCTTCCCTCAATAATTGTTTGATCTGGAAATGGCCTGCAACTATTTTTATGGCTGATACTTCAGTGCTTCAGAATCTGCAACATGAGGGACTGAGACTGCAAAGTTCACTGGAGCCATACTGGAATTAAACCACATAAGGACACAGTCTACTGTTTCAGATCCTAAGCAAGTTTAGATGTTCTCATTAGCCAAGACGTGGATAGCTGTGACTCATCTCCTCAAATATTGAACACCGACAATTGGAATGAGCCAAAATATTGTGCATGGGGAACTTCTGGAGAGAAACATATATTGGTCTAAAAACATAACTTAATCTCATCTGTCTTGCCTGCATAAAAAGAAAATTATTTCCAGGAGACTGACTTTTAACACTGAAGGAACAAAAATTATAAAAGAATAAAGTTAGTCACCACAAAGGAAAGCAAGAACAGCGTATGCATCTCAAATACTGCAGTGACCTCAAAATAAAAGGTGTCTCTGAAACACCTGACAGCCCAACAGAACTTCAGAATTTAGAAGCCAAGACTGACTGGAAGCAAAGTGGAAAAAATGGGAAAGTGCAACAATTTCATGTCTGTGTATCTCAGAGTCGGTTTGGGGTACAGGAAAGCAAATTGCAGAGGACGCATACAGCTGTATTACAATTCCAGCGCTGCCCAAGGAATATCCTGGCTCAGCCTCAAATCTCAAAACCTCTTAAACTCTGTTAATGTTGGTGTTGCAGAAGTAGTCAGCAGAGGGAGTACAAGCGCAGAAACACCTTACTCACAATTCCATTGACTGCAGCAATGGCTGTTGCAGTAAATAGTGAAATACCACAGAAAAGGTGTTGGCACAGCCTAACAAGGGTGGGAAAGAACCTTTTGTTGGAGGAAAACAGGAAACCAACAAAATCCCACTGTTAAACTGGAATAAAAAGCAGAGAAATGTAAACAATCTAACCAGCTACTGTCTCTTTAATAGCTTATGTATATACAACTACTTCAATCCACATCTAATTCACATTTTTATAAGGTCATGATTTGCTCCTTGTTCCTTCAGCTCACTCAGAGGCTGCAGGTTTGATTCTGTCCTGTGCTGAGTCAACCACATGAGGCCCTGGGCACAGAGAGACTGCCATCCTACAGCAGTGAGCACCCAGCAGCACAATGATCTTCCCAAGGGCAAAGAGTAAACTTAATGGAGATCACTGAATAAGTTATTCGTGCTTCTCCCATCAAACTTTCAAAAAGTAATTTTCTCCCTAAGTCCAAGTGCTATGTCCACATACATGAGATTAGAGGAGTGGCCAGTATGCTGGCTGCAGTTACTTACAGCACGTTAACATTTAATTAGGAATGTTTGCTTTAATTATTTAAGGGATATTAAATGCAAATAGAGAGTGTGAACTAATGGAGTTGGTTTTGTATTTGAAAGCGGTCACAGAGCTCTACAATACAGGCACAGGAGGCAGCAGCAGCAGCAAAGATGACAACTGTTCCCAAGGACAGACCAAGCCCCAGAGGCATGGTCTGGCTGGAGTCCTGCAGGCTGGCAGGATGGACTGAGATGAAATTTAGGAAAGGAAGATGACAGATGACTCTTCTACAATCAAAAAAGGATCTGCACTTCAGTAATAAGAACAGCAGGGTCCCACCAACCCACAGTCCTGCTGTGGTATGAGGTGATGGGCTTCAGCAAGGTCTACCCTAAAGAAGCTCTGCTCTGCAATAGCCACCTAAGCAAGCATGTGTTTGCTCGCTGCTCATGTGGAAATCCTGCTGGGCAGCACATGAGTAGCATACTGCCTACCAAATAGGAGATCAGTCATTTGAGAAAATAGCTTATTTTGAGGAGTGGGAACACAGCCCTCACAGATAAGTTGCAAACCTCGTGCTATTATAATTTTACAGCATATTGCCAGTTGACGATCTGGCCATACATCACAGCTTTTCATGGCTCTCTAGGCATGTGATCAGATACCACAGTGATAATGGTAGCAGAAGACACATACAATAAAATGCAGTGTGAATTCACTGAAACGTGAAACATTTGGTCTTTCAACTGGTCATATACCAGTTGTTTTTAAAACTGCAGGTTTTAGAACATCAGCCATATTCTTAGCATGGCAATTGTCTGGTCTACATCAGTTGAAGTATCAAATATTTGAGTGAAAAAACAAGCATGTTCAATCACTCCCAGAAGTTCCAAAGACTTCTAAAGACTCTGGCAACATCTCTGCTACCTGTGTATGTGAGAACCATCAAAGGGGCAAATCACACGATAAAGTCATGCAGGACTTGGCATGTGGTTTCCTCTGGCTTATACTTCTTTCAGACATCCTTTTATTCACAGCTGTGCTCTAGAAAGCTGGCTCAGGGCTTCACATATTGGGATCTACCAAATGAAGCAAATGATGCCATAGGGATGAGGCGTAGACCAGTAGGAAACAGCTTTTCTTTTCACAGACATAAAAAGGGTAGCAAGAGGGCTGGAAAGCCAAGTGGTCACCCAGCTTTCTGCATCTGTTGGAGTACTTTCTTGCCCATCACTATCACTCTCCTACATCCCAACCCTCCTTCAGCTATCGTGAGGTGGTGGCAGGATATGCATCCAGCCTGGCTTGCAGAGGCTCTGTGTCAGGAAAAGCTGGCAGGGGAGTCACAGCAGGGCCACAGCTGCTCTCTCATCCCTACAGACTGCTGCCCCCAGCAACTGCCTGCTTTGCCCAGAGTTGCTAGCTCCTAGCCTGGGGATAGCTCTTGCCTCCTTGATGATTTTTCATATGCCTCCTTCCTGCTGTGCATTATAAATCACACAAATACAGACTGATGGTGGAAAGGCACAGAACATCCCGTAATGAAAGTGACCCATGCTACAGCACAAGAAAGCAGACAGATTAAATAAGGAAGAAATAGGAGAGCAAAGATATGCAACAAGGAGAGGCTGTCAGAAAGAGGTGAGCACTGTACGGATAGCAGCATAGAGAGAGAACAGGGCACCCTCTCACTTAATGAATATTTATTGCAAACTGCCACCTATTATCTTTCAAAGAATTTTTATACAGTTCCCATGTCTTTCATCTGTTTCATGTTATGGTTTATCTAACTGTGGAAATTGCACGCGTCAGGTAAACGTTGATTTACATGCAAATTGCCTTCGCTAAACTCGCCTTTAAGTAAAATAAGATTTGGAAATAATTTTTTCTCATTAATTTGCAGTTTCAAAGAAAACCAAAAACACAACAAATGCAAATAATCTAATTCATTTGTAAATATAAAACAATTTGTTGGGATTTAACTTCGCCATATTTTTTCTCCCTTCCATGCGCTTTAAATAAATTGCAGTGTTTATCAAAGACAAACACCAGAGAGATGCTGGGTTGTTCCAATTCAATACTTTCCTGCTCCTTTCCTTTTAAAGGGCCACTATCAAGATAAAAATCTCTGCAAGACTCACTCCTTGAGTAACTGCTGAATGATATAAATTTATATCACACATTCAATTGGCCCTATAAATTTAAACCAAAATGTTACTTCCATAGATGACACTTTAAATTATTAGAGGTGAATTTTAAAAACCCTAGGCCTACACTTGCAAAAATGGCTAGTGATTTAGGGACTCCATTTTTGAGGCCTCTTGCTAAAAAAGTGTTTTGAACTGCTACTCAAAATATGCAGATCCCTGAGGCTGTCACTTTGGAGCATCTCATCTACAGTTTATCCAACACCATGATTGTCTGCATTGTGCACCTTATTGGCTTGACCAATGATGCTATATATGTAATTCTTAAAAAGGTTATCCCTATTTTAGTGTGTGATGCTGGTCAAATAACAACCCTATTATGCCCCTATTTTCCCATATATTAACCGGATATAATACAAAACTATATTCCTACTTTCTCTGGTTTTGTGGGGCAGGGGTTTAATATTTGCAAAGTTGTGAAAAGTGCAATTTCTTTTTTATTAGGTGCTTACTGTGGTTTTCAGCGTCAATACACTGCTCTTTTATTTGGGTTTTTGGATTGATAGTTTCAGAATGTCTTCATGCCTGCTAGAATGACTGAGGATGACCAATGTGCCAGATTCAGGTCCTTCCTTAAAAGATTTACATAGATGGTAACTGAAAGAAAATATGCGTTTAGAGCTGAAAATTAACTAAGATGCCTAAAAGATAGGCTAAATTTCCAGTTCCCTCAACAGGTCTTTGAGCAACTGTGGGCAAGACAGTATTCCCATAAACAGGGATGAAAACAATTGCTTTTTGGCATCCTTTGTCTTGCCTAGGTATTTGCAGTACAAGTACTTTGTGTTGCTTAGAGCTCTTCTCCTCTAGTCTCTTCTTATCTGCACGATGACATCCCATTAGCTCCACCACACTGATACTAATAACAATTAGAAAAAAAATCTGCTTTTACTTTAAACCACAAAATATTCCTTTCCAGATTTAAGCTGATCATGCTCTTTACCAGACATAATATGACTTGGAAGCTGCTCAACAATTTCACTGTTATAATACACACGTTTAAATATGTTTCATTACTTGAAGAAATTTCTCCCAATTTTAATAGCCAATTTGTTGCATTTATTGTTCAGTCCTCTAATGCAATCCCTGCTGGCATCACCAAAAGTCATTCCTAACTTATATGTGAACTTTGTAAAATGTCTTGATGTAATCTTGTTTTACTGCAGACAGGTATCCTCATTATTAAAACTATTGCTAATGCACTTTATGCTCACTGACAGTTTCTCAGTAGAGAGGAGAAGAGCTACACAGGCCATAATGAACAAAACCTCCTCTCAGCCCAAAATGTGATCCCTTTGTGCCAGTCCTCAGGGGTATGGAAGGAGCACCCCTCCTGTAAACAGGCAGAAAAATTTCATCGTCACCACTGTCAATCCAGAAGCAATGCTAAAATTCCCTACTCTAGCGAACCAGAAAGGATGCAACAAATCCATAGCCATGGATAGGAGAAGAAAAACTGGAGGCAGCCAGGTCCTAAACCCTTCTAATCTCATTGGACTGGTGCAAAGAGCCAGGAGATGGAGCCCGTTAATTAGCAACTCCCAGGGTGAGGCAGGCAGCAACTTGGCAGGGGGTGTCAGTGTGCAATACACAGAGAGAAAGTAAACAAGGCAAAGCCATCTCTGCCTGCCTCCTTGGCAAGACAAAAGTGGGGAGGGAATCAGTGTTTGCCACTTTAGTATTTGCATGCAACAAGAAAAAAACATTTACAATTAATGGAGAGTGAAGTCCTTACTCAGGCTGTTGAATGGAGACCAAAAGAGTGTTGGTCCTGTGGATGTCCAGTTAACATGATTTGAATTGTTTGGCCCCGCTACACAAGTTCGCCCAATGTCCTCACTCCATGACCATCTTGACACCCAAGAGAGGGGAGGAAGAAAAATGCCCTTGTCATGTTGCAAAGGGAACATTACCAGGCACATAGCAGAGCAGAGATGAAGAATGATTTCGAAAAAGATAATTGAACATGTTGTAATTTGCTCTCTTCTGTGTTTCAATTTTTAGCTGCTTGTAGCTCATTTTGCCAGTCATGCAAGCAAGTGCAAAAGGGAGGGAGAGTGCACATGGATGTGTGCATGCAGGGTTAGCACGCATGCATGCAAACAAATTAATAATCATAATGAACCCACAAGCCTGGGCGTCCCTGTGAGCGTTCTTCAGCCTGTGGCTGAGCTCATCAGGTCAGGGAAGATCCATTGCAAGACAGTAGTTCAAGCTGCTGGAAGGAGTGTGCTCTGCCTTGAAGCTTGTATGGATAACACCATCAGCTCCACTAATATATTGTGAATGCAGTCTGAAGATGGTGATTACAGCCTGGTTCTGGGGAAATCCCAGGCCAAGCAAAAGGAGTTTCCCTACTCTGATGCAATCAATGGCCTAGGTCTTATAGCTAAGACTGTGAAATAGGAGCCTTTTTGAAGTGTTAACACTACTCTTATGCTAATGAATATTTATGCTGCTGACACTTTAAAGGCAAGGAAAAGAACAAACCCATGTTCACAGCCCTTTAACCAACATCACTGTGTTACGCAAATCAATCAAGGTGAAGCCAGCAATCCCTCACTCATTTACCTCTGCTGTCCACATTTGCTGCCGGGCTAATATCAAGTTATTCACAGCTGTCTTAACATAGTGGGATTAAGATGGAGAATGGCATATTTGGGCTCCAAGTCACACAGGATCATGCCCTACTCTGAGGCATGTCCCTTTGACAAATTTGACGCCCTGGTTCCCAGGAAACAGTCACTGCCAATCTCTGCCTTAAAAGGGTAGACGGCTCTTTTGACTTACAAGAGATTTCACACACATAGCTTGCCTTCCCTGTTATGTGACCATAGCCCTGACCTTCTCCTGTGCACAGGCATACATGTGGGTACCAAATGGATGGAAAGAAAGAGTTCCTGTGCTCCATACTCTGCTTTCCATCCCCTCTTTACCAGTGTTAAGGGTAATAACATTATGGTCCATGACAATTAATCTATTCACATTAGAGTCACCGGAAGATTATTGTATCTGGAGAGAAGCAGGCAGTCTCCGAAAGATTATTGTATCTGGAGAGAAGCAGGACTATCAGTAAAGGCACGTTCTTGCAAATACCCACTGGACTGACTGAGCCTGTCTGCACTTGGGATCAAATCAGGTTTCACTTAACCACAGGCCGGAGCACTTGTGATTTGCATGAGTAATTAGAACTGATTAATAGAATGACTTGCTTAATTAAGTTCACCTCAAAAGGTGCCCCTTGAAGACTCATGAATCTGAAAATCCAGAGGCAATTTCTCTTCAAAATCCTTTTCGGGTTAGAATTCTTTCAGCTGGGATCACTGGATGCATGCATTTGTGCACGTGTGTCTCTGCTCCCAGATTAATCACAGCAATGGAATGGATACACAAAAGTCTCAGGCCTGATGACAGACTGACCATTCCTCAGTGAACTCAAAAGGGGCTCTTGTAATCCTGAATGAAAAAGTGCTGATAATTTGACAAAAACCAATAAGCATCTCTTGTCTGGCAATTTATGGCTCTGCGGAGCTTTGCTTTATTTTGTATCTCCGCTTTGCCTAATCTTGGTTGAGCCCAGCTCCAGTTGCCTGACACACTGGCAGATCAATTCCCAATATTTTGCCTACACAACAGATTTAGATAATACTTTGTTAGAGGGAACTGTGGCACCCCAATGTGCTGGTAAATGTCCCATTTCCATGACCAGCAGAGATATGTGTACTATGGTGGAGTTTGGGGGAAATCCCAACATAGACAAGAATACCAGTTTTCCTGAAGTAGTTTAGACTTTTCCTGCTGTGACCTTTCAGGTTGAGAGTTTTTTTCTTGGTTTTCTGCATACTGAAAGCAACATCAAGATTTTATTTCATTCTAAGTCAGAACAAAGCCAAACAACTTTGACATTTCCTCCGAAATAAAATTTTAACATGCATGCAAACATTTGGTTTAGAGAATTGGAAACTTCGCATTTAGATGAAACCAAGGCGTTTTTACAGTTTCCTGTTTCAGAAATGATAAAACAACATTGTGAATTAATATTGCAAGAACAAAAGGTACTTTCCAATGGAAAAAAAATCTTAATTGAAAACAATTTTCCAATGAAAAAATTCAGCCTTGCTGAAAGGTGAGATGGAACCAATTGCTGGGGCTTGTGAACTGTTTTATCGGTGAGTGGAAGATCCAGTGGTGGTGTGTAGTCTCATAAACCAGGGAGCACTGTAATGTGAGGGACTCAGTGTTCTTACAGGTACACAAGAACTTTATGGTCAGCCCTTACGGTGATCTGAAAAGGTTGCAGGTGTTTATACAACAGGTTTTATCGAGAGTAATGATGGGGTGGGGGACCTGCAAGTTTTACTCTTCAGTCAATATCCAAAGAAGGTGCCTTCTGCACACACAGGAGGTGAGGCTGGGAGGAGAGATGTAAGTGCTGGCAGCAGAGCAGGGAGACAGATATCACTTATGAGCAAGGTGGGGTGCAGAGCCCAGATTAATAAACCCTGCTGCATCTGTGCTGGCTCTGTATGATCAAGTGAGGCATTCACTTGCCCTATTTCTCAGGTGAGGGTTGGTTCCTGCAAGAAAGGTTTGGACCAAGCAGTCCACTACCTTGGTCAGAACAGGCTGTTTAGTAAGAATTTGGGGCTTT
>NW_008674287.1:27801-39175 GCF_000695815.1 Acanthisitta chloris
TGCGCCAAGTTCCCAGAATGGTCAGGCAGCAGTTAAATATGTAGAAGTGTCTGGAGAGGGGGAGGGTCGTTTGTAGATGAGTTAAAATGAAGTGCCAAGGGAAAAAAAAGGATGATGAAAAGGGAAAAAGTCAACCAGATCAATCAAGGAAACGGGCATCTGGAAGAAGCAGTTATTGATCTAGCTGTTAAAGAAACCTTCAGAACCAGATTACCCAGCAACCAGAGACTCCTTTCTCCCCAAGATACTTGCTGTAGTTAATCAAGAAAAGATGTGACATGAGACAAAGGAATGAAATCCAGTTTTTCCAGGCTGAAGTTTTGTCCCCTTAGAAATCCTCAAGAGGATTGGACCTAAAATGATGCAGTCAGAGCAGAACAGATGATACAAAACTTAAGGAATTATGTATTTGTGGAAATCTTAAGAAAAAAGGAAGCAAACTTTCACTGGCTTTAGATCTTTATTCACCTCAACATTTTTAGGGAGTGAGGAATTAGCAAGGAAATATTTTCATGCTCTCCTAGTACCACACTGTGAGCAGTCTTAGAAAGTTGTCAGGGGATGCTGAATTTAATTCTTTCTCTATTCAGCCTAATATAGTTTAGATAGTTTCTTCTGCTTTTTTTTTGGTTTGTTTGTCACTCTCCTTTCTTCTGAGACCTTCAGACTCTTGAGTACTCTTGAGTGTCACTCTTTTTCCTATTCCAGATTTATTCCATTAGGATACAGTGAGAAGATGCACCTGGTGTCAAGGAAGCAGTAGGTGGCGATTTGGATTTCTCACTGTTCTTTAAATGTCAAGCCTTGCACTTCTGAAGTAAATTCTTTGAAAAACCTAATTTGTGCATCCTGAGTCACTGTTGGTTCTTTAAATGATAAAGTAAGGCCAAACCAAAGCTCCTGATTTCTAGTATATGCTCAGCTTTGTCACCAGAGCCATCTTTACAGGAAAGGCTAATAAGAGGAATTAATCAAAAAATGCCTTTACTCAGGTAAATGCAGAGCACATAAGAGCAACAGACCCAGGATGCTGCAACAACAACTCACTTGAAGAGACTGATAGTAACATCCTGCAATCGAGCACCCATCAGAACCTTAGATTAGAAAACCCCACATTATTCCCTGCTTAGGGGCACAATAAGGCCAAGAGCAAGGGAAGGTAACTATGTTTAATCCAAGATTAATAACCAGTCTTGATGATTCTATGATTCTGTAAGATCTTCATAAATGCAACCACTAAAAACTGATCTTGCTTCCAGTTTGAAGACATCCTGCATGCCTATGTTTGCTGCTGTCATGCTGTCATAAGATTTGTTGATTTCCTGGTCAAGCTCATAGGAAGCACCCCCAGAGGGATTTATAATGGAGTGGGTGACAGAAGCAGCATATAGCAGTAACCTGCTAAGAAAGTCAGCTTTGAAAAACCTAAATGCAAGATTCAAGTGGTCAGAGGTCAGACTCAAAGGATGCCCATTTTGGTGTTCTTAACTGAAGCTCCAAAGAATAGGAGAATCTGGGATTAAACATTTCAGGTCCTAAATTCAGGCCTAACTTCTAGAAAGTTAGGAATACAGGTTGGATATGGCAAAGAATCAAAATATATGTCTTCCATTTCTACAGCCACTTCCCATTTAAACACAGTGGTCCCCTTCTATCCCTCTGCTTTTCTATTTTAGCTCAGCTGATTCTCCTTCTTAGATCACTGTTGGTATTACAAGAAGGAAAATGGTGAATAACAGATGACTTTTGCCTGACTGAAGGAAACAAGACAGACAAAGAACAGCAGAAGGAAGACTGAAAAGATTATCAAAAGTATTTGGCACACTATCCCACAAGACTCTTGAAGTCTCTTCTGGTTATGAATTATTCCCCCATGAGCAGAGCTCATCACAATCCTCAAAATCACCCTTCCTTCAGTGACCTGAAAGGGATATGTCATCCCTTCCGTGTGCAGCACACAAGGACAGATGGAGTATTAGGCAGAACTGCTGTGAAAATATTCAGAACTACTTCAAATCTATCCACACCTCTTTTTTTGTCTTCCATCCCCACACCCAAGCCCACCTGTTCCTGCAGTAGCTCTGGTTTTATACGCTAATCAAGCAGCTTTTGGAGCATTGACATCTGTACCTGCTTACTCACTCCTAAGCCCATTAACCCACAGTCTGTAGGTATTAATACACAATCCATGTGCCTAGCTTGAATCTGCACAGGAAGATGATGAAATACAAGCTGCATTTGAGCAACATCTTGAAAAGAGATTATGGCAATTCTCCAACTGCATCCTACATTTGCAGTGGTTCCCATTTGTCATGTGTATATTCTCTTGTACATGCTAAATCCTAGGAATATGAGAAAGTAATGCAAGAACCGACATCAAAAACAGAGATGCCAGAATGTGAAGCAAGTTTATGAACACCCCAGTTTTGCATAATTTATCTTGCAGCTATCCAAAAAAGCATTTGTGTTACACTCAACAGCACTGAGGAACATTTCATGGGGCTTTGTAATATGGACAGATACATTCCCACAGCCTCTTTTAAAGAACAAGATTTTGATAACAATTGTTTTGGGGTATGCTAATTTAATTCTCCATCCTCTGTTGGCACGTGTACCCACACTAGAAATGACAGGGGATGCTGTCAGCCAGGCATGATGCAAGTTGGCAGAGTTAGGTATGGGATAAAGGATTATAATAGAAGCAGGAGACAAATCTGCAGATCTAGGCAAAGCTCATCCTAGCTTTTAAACAGTGATATGCTCAAGTCAATAACAGGAGGCATTTGCAAAGCTTCTGGATGTGTGTGTACAAAGGAACTGGATAAACCTGGAATCAACAGGAAGTGATTCAGGACAAAGTCAGAAGTGTTGGGTATGAAGAGCCCAGGACTGGAAGAATGGGGAGTGTAGCAAGGCACAAGGAGTGTTTTCAACACTAGAAAACATTTGGCTATGGAAAGCTTGTCTTCCTTATTGACATAAACCTCCAGTGAACTATTTACTGCAACTAAAATAAACAAATAGGAAAACAGAAAACAAACAAAATAACCCGTCCTGTAGTGTCATTTTAGAGCAAGTAAGTGCTCTGAATGCTATTGCTTAATGCTCTTTAAACAGCAGTTTAGGAAAAATACGATAAATATCGTGATGAAAATAAACGTGTCCTGCTGGTGCAAATCTCCACTAACAGTGTCAAGGTCAATAGACTTCCTTTATTTATGCCAATGAAACACTGAAGATTGTTGCCCATGGCCTCTGCCAGAAAGGGCTGTACTTATATTCTTTAGAAAACTGAAAATGGAAAACAAAGGCTAAGTAACAGCGAGGACTGGAGCTCCAGAAGAGAGGGCTGGGAGCAGAAGCTGTCTTCCAGGAAATATGATCAATACAAGTTGAAGAGAAGAAGAAAGTGGAAATTGCCAAGTGAGGGAAAATAGAAAGGACAGAAAAGAATGGAGGAGACATCAAGTACTGGGTAATTTGGACAGTAAAGCAGTAAGGGTCATGATGGGCTGAGGCAATCTGCAAAGATGGGCACCAGCTACAGCAGATCACATAGACTTGGACTGAGATGTCAGAGACAGAGGGAGAGAGCAAAGCCCTTGAGTGAAGATAAGGTCAAGTAAGTGACCACTGCAGTAAATGAAGGATTCAGCTGAAAATTGAAAGTCAAATGAGGACATGAGGGAAAGAAGCTGAATGACAGAGGGGAAGGATGAAGCTGGCAAGGATGAGATGAAGCCTTGAAAGCACTGAGATCTAATAATGGCAAGGCAGCATGATGCTGTCTTGGACATTCAGAAGGGAGGACACAAGCCTCACAGTAACAGAGGAAATCCAGAGCAGAAAAATTAAACAATCTCTGCCTCCTCTGGGGTCCCCTGTTTCATAATTTCCGTTTTAAATGACATAAAAATACTTCTAATAACTAGAGAAACACTTAAAAATTAAGAAACACTTGTTCCAGTTAATGTGTCTGAACAGTGTGAGCGTGCACACACATGCACATGCAAAAATCACCCAAAAAAAGTTTCCCCCGGGAGGTCGTTATTATGCAAAAATTACTCTAATTAGGTCATGAATATATTAGTCTGTATTCAGTGCCAACAACAGCGGGGAGAAAAAGAGCGAGAGAATTGGAAATGTGACATGCATACACTCCCAATGTGGTTAGGGGGACTGGATTCCAAAATGCCATTATGAGATAAAAAGGTCACCCTGTAGGGAGGTAATTGGTACAGCACTCTAGCAGCTGATTAAAGGGACCTTTGCTTTTGGGGGCAGGAGGAGGAGGGGGGTGTTAATGTAGGATCTCCCTTGACAAAGTATATGATCTTGATCAAACATCTACTTTAAGGACAATCACAAAGAAAAAGGAAGAGGCTGTCACCCTTGACATTCTATTGAAGCAGATGCATTTGTTTAATAACACCTTGACTTGCATGTTTTAAGACAACATTACAGGCAGAGGGTATTTTCCCTCCTGCAAGTTACTGTTCAAATATTCGAGCCTCTGTCTGCCTAGCTCCCATCACAGCTACTGCTCAGCACTGCCCACGTTGCATTAATAAGAAGTAAATGCTTTTAATGAGTCAGTGATGGCTGGGGGAGCAGCACAGAGGAGATCTGCTTCTTCACCCTCTCTTCTCTTCACTAAATGATGACAGGCTCCCACAGACTGAAATAACATAACTCCTGACATGGCATGCAAGAGAGAACAGCAAAAGGGCTTGGAAACACCAATCACACACACTCCCCATAGAGAAATATAAGGAAGCTGGTTTGGAAGAATCATAAACAAAGATGCCATTTAAGCTCTCAAAGTTATTGGTGACACATGTAAAGACTCACTCTTGTGTTTACAAAGACAGATAGTCTGGCCCAGCCTTTGGGGTCAGGACTGTAGATTACACACCATGAGTAGGCAGGAAAAGAAGGAGGAAAAGCAGACGGGAGCACAGTCAGTGCTGCTCCTGGGAGAGGACAGCAACAGCATGGAGTAGGGTGCGCTGATTTTCAAACTGATTTGGGTACTGGTTCAGTTTTATAGCATCTTCTTCCACCCCAGATTGAAGTCTTCCTCATGCTGTGCAACTGAGTTTTGCTCCAGTTTTGATGCTGATGGCCCCTGCTTAGAACGATGAGCAGTCAGATGTTACGCTGAGTGCACAAGCATTCCCAAATACCACCACCTATGGAGCTGACCCACTAGAAGCAGACATGGAGAAATACCTGGCATAGAAGGCCACTTGGACCAGCTTAGCATGGACCACTCTTCCTTGCCAGCAACGCATGAGTAAAATTTAGAGACTGATTCTAATACAGTTTTGTCTGGGAAAAAGATTTTAAATCACACAGTACAGGCTCAAGCGTTAAGTGCTGCTTAAAAGTGCTATGCTTTAAATGCCACAGGTATAAGTCCCTCTTTTGATTTACAACTGACTAAGGCGATAACTGTTAGATTGATTTGCTTCCCTCACCACCCAGCAATAGCAGCATATGCTGAAAATAGCCTCAGAATTAGCAGTTTAGGTCTATGATTCCTGAAGAAGAATTTTTTAACTACACTTCGAGTACAGCTGGGTAAAATTCCCATCCAGTGAGAAATATTGACATTTTGACATTCATTCTGGTCCCCCAGCAAACTGAAAAGTTGAAATTAAACATGTATTGAACTGAGTCAAAATAAAACATTTGGCTCACTTCTATAAAATTAAGCTTTATGGTTTAGGTTGAACTGACAATAAAATGAAGTCTTTCATTTTGATTTCCCAAAAGAAAGTTTCAATTTTCTAAAAAATCTTTTCTCAGAAAATCATTCCCATGGAACATTCACAACCACCTGTAATTTTCAGTGATACAGAAAATAGCCACTGCCACTCCATACAATATAGTACTGATCATGGGAGTCGACATATGCACACATTATGGCTAAAATACTAGTTAAAAAAAATAAGAAAAAGAACCCCCATGCCCCCATTCTTTAGACTTTCCTGATATCTAGAACGAGAACTTAGCATTTAAACTACAACTTTAAACCATTATAAACTTTGGCAACAGAATGAGCCATCGAAAGCAACAGATTTAAGATACAATGTCCACTCACTGCTAAAGCTTTGGTTTCTTCTTCTAAAATTATTTTCTTTCATTTTCTCTTGTCAAGTTCATAGAATAAACAAATCCAGAGAGTGGTTTGTCAATGGAATATGAAGGGCCTTTTAATTTCTCTCAAAATCAATACAGTGCAGACATTTGTAAATTTAGGCTGCTTTAAAAGGAAAAAAGGAAAGCACGAGCCATGCATCATTACATCACAGTTAGACATTTTTTCATACACTTTAATTACCATACATAATCTCTTTTAGAACTTATATACCTATCAATGCATTATTTCAGCTTTCCAAAATCTTACCTATATGTTGCCTTAGAAAATCCTTCTGAGGGAAAAAACCATTACTATCACCCTATATAGTTAGGAAACACAGAAACAGAGTGACTTTCTTTATAGCCACACTGAAAGGCTGTGGCCATGAAAGCACTTAAGCCCTTGCCTTTTTTTCCCCTCCTCCTTTTCCCTGAAAATAGAAATTAGGAGAAAATCAAATAGAAGTTATATTCCAAAACCCTCTAGAATGGAGATGTCTCCTACTGCTGCTCCCTGCTCCTTTAACATCTCCACAGAGGCTTCAATCAACCTCCTCCTCTTGCATCTGCAAGCCAGAAGCACTTTGTAGGAAATGGAGAGTATGCAGGCAGGCACAACAACTCTGAAGATAGATAGAGTTGCTGTGGGGGTGCTGACAGTGTTTCAGAGCTGAGGAACAGGCAGAAGGGCAAAGTCATCTATGGGAGAAGATGGGAGAAGCAGAAGAAATTACACTGGCTCCTTTCCACATGCTTAGACTTCATCCCTTACTTGGTTACTTACCTGCTGAAGGAGCTGGGGAGTGGAATTCTGTCAAAAGATAGGGGGTTAGGTACAAATTTAGACTAATCTAAATTTTTGTTTCAAACTTGCTTTGTCGCAGATGTTTAATGCAGCAATTGTTAAAATATTTGGCAACCTATTTTTCTACCTGAGAAGCTGGCCATACTCTCCATCACTAGCAACCAATTCCATTTGAACCAGAATCTGAATCTATACCTCCCTGCTGTACCTGTGACAAGAGCTGTATGCAGACCACAGGAGCGATAGAGAGGAAAGAGTCCTCTGTGTCTCTTATCAGGGAAAAAGAAAGCTATCTGAAAGGACAATTCTTCACTGCTTGCACATGGCCTGGTGCCTTGTGTCCCAAAGGGTACTCAGCACCTTGCAGTATGTGGCCTGTGTAGTGGCAAACAAAATCTTGGGCACATGGCAAGCACTGACACACCAGCATTTCTAAAACCAGCCAGCACAAAGGACAGGCTCAGACTTACATTGCAGAGAACTGATTCCTCCAAGTCTTTACAAAAAACAGGCCAAATAATGATCCCTCTTTCCCAGACCGCTGAGACAGTATGAAGAACCCTTACTATGTTCAGCACCCCTGTATTGCTTTCCTAAACAATAGTTATTTCATAAGTATAAAAGAAAACAAACTGGGCAGGCCTGTGGACCCTCAGCTGTACTGGGACAGCTACCTAATGCCTTGTGGTACCTTGTCTGTGTAGCTGTCTGTCTGCATGCTCTATCAGCTGTCATTTCCTGACTTAGGCTAGATAGAGACTCTCTGAGACAGTGAATACTTTTTGTTCTCTCCTGTCCATTTAAGTTTCTGTGAATGCTAATATTGACAGCTTTTGAAAGCAGACATACAAGGGAACATTTGTTCTCTCTTAACAATGTTGTTCGAAGACTGCCTGTGCTGTGCTATTCACCACCACCCAGGAGTTCATATTACTGACATGTAATTATCATAATTAAGGTATACAAAGAACATAGATGCTGGAAGTATATTGAATACCCCAGGAGTTTACATTTTGGACTGCAATAATGAAAGTTGGCAGGCTTTCTACAAAGATCTAATAAGTATACTCCGTGCAAATTCCAAACTAATAACTGAAAGAGCTGCCCCCTTCCCAGAAATGAAATTCTGAATTAATGTCACCCCTATTTGTTCCTTCAATAACTGCAGAGTATAAAAGTGCTAGCATGTTTCTAGTGCTCATCTGCAGTTACAGAAGCGTTGTCTACAGAACTTGTCTACACAGGTGCTAGCTACTCTTGATACTTTGCCTCCAGCTCTCTGATGCAGAGGTGACCAATAACCTGTGGGACATAGTCCACCTGTGACAAAACCCATAACCTGAGTGAAACAGCTACAATGCAGAGTGTTTGTACAGCTCTTTTATGCACCATTCTGAACAGCTTTCCAGAGTTTAAAAACAAAACACGACCTCAGAAGAGTATTAAATAATAAATGACTATTGGAAGGGGAAAGACAAAGTGGCATAGGCAGGAAAGAATCAGAGGGATAATCTGAGATAAGACCTGAAATGAGACTGTAAGTCGACAAGTGGGAAAAGTATAAAATGGCTAATCTAGATAAGATCGGGAGTGGATTTACAGTGGGCAGAGAGCTAAAGGGCCGAACTCTCTGATCCTACACTGCCTAGTGATGCAGAGGTGTAGTACAGCCTCCCACACCAGGGGCTGCCACTGCCCTGCATGTTTTCTGAAAAGGGCAAAGCTCTAGACAAAACAGTAAGTGGCATTTAACTGGCACTGGTCTCAAAATTCTGTACTTTGCACTCACAGACGCTGAAAAAAAACCACATATGCAGAAAAAAATATATTTAAAAAACATAGCACACCACACACAAAGATTTTCTCCAACAACTTCCACCTCTGCTTTTATCTGATACACATTTATGTTTCTTTTACATGCTGAATGAGATCACATTTCACCACAAAAGTAAAAACAGATATAGAACATTACCGTACTTCTACAAGAACTGGTCTCCAACATCCTAAGCAGGGTTAGAGAAAACCTTGGAGTGAAATGTAATTTCCAACCTATTAATCTAATTCTGAAAATATACAAACAAAAACTTCCCACCAGGCTCATGAGTTGCACTTCTACTGTAGACTTCATCCTGCCTATATAGCCAGAAGTTAACGGGAACTTCAAAATCTGATTAAGTTGTGCCCTCAGGACACACTACTTCCAAAGTCCTTCTTCCACTAGATAGATGCACATTTAGCCCATTTCCTCCATTAAAAAGTCTTAATAGCATTTTCACCCCAGGCCTGAAGCTAACAAAAAATGTCCCTACTAGTAATGCCCTGGGAGCACATCCAGTTTATATAAATAATCGGGGTTAGAATACTTTGAGGATCAGGGTCACAACAGACATTCATGTTGCTACACTGGATCAACATACCATGTTTTCCTCTGTTTTGCAAGTGGAGAACAATACACTTCACAAACACAATAATTCACCATTTTCAGAAACTATCCCATATGCTATTTCTAGCAAAAATTGATTTGCAACATGTTTGGTTGCAGCATCCTCACATAAGTTTTCAAAGGGAACCAGTACTTTTCTTCTGCAAATCTATGCCCCTCTTGCTCAAGGACAAATTTTTCCTGTGCTGCCAACCTGGTCTCTTTTAGCGCACTGACCTCTATTTCTGACACTTTGGTAGTTTCCTCAGTATCACTGTTCATTTGAGGAACAGGAGAAAATATCTCCAACCTCTCTCAGAGTTTTCAATCCCTAAATGACCTTCATGTATCATTTTAATCATATTTCCCTGTAACACATTTCAGATCATCATCCTGGTGCCCTTAAACGAAATCCTTTGCAGTATTGAGAACTTCTCCTTAATCCTAAAAGGAACCGGGGCACATAAACTTCCAGCCAATAGTTTCACTCATTTTATAGAAGGTCTACTCCTTAATTATATCATCAGGACAACTCTTCATGTTTTGTTGATATTAGAAAGGCTGTTGGGATTCTTTTTCTTTAATCGGCTTGACATATCTTTGGTTGTTTGTATGTTTTCCTATAAATCTTTTGTACAAATGCTCAAGAGTATAACTGCAGCTACCAGATCTCTTCCTCTACTAGTTTGCAAATCATGCATTTGCAGTTGGAGAGAAAAAATAATTCCTCTATGTCTGGCAGGCATCTGCCCAGTGCTTCCTGGAAACTTCAATGAACGGCTTGCAGTCAGTTTCAGCTAATACAGGCCTCCAACAAATACATCCTGGAAATTTCTCATCATCATGAGCTAAGTTAGGATATCTTTCTCAACTTGTATCTACTAAGATTTAGCTTGTGCTGCAGCTATGATACATAACTCACAGGTGTCCATTTTTGAACACATTATATAGATAAATGCTCTAGTACTTGCTCTCATAGTTTCATGTTTAACATTACCTACTATATGCCTGTTCAGACCTCAGCCATTAGTTGCCATTTATTTCTCTGACTCTTCATGAGAACCTATATTCTATCTCTACTGGGTGACTTTTGATGAATCTGATCTCAGGTTGTTGATCAGGACAGCCACACAAAGCCATCTGCTTACCAAACTGCACGCTTAGGATAGGCATATTATTGACAGCTGGAATCTTCTTCAGATCTGTCTGTACAAGTTCCCAGTTACTATCTATCCCAAGGAATTTACATACTCCCTCTCTGTGGCAAGCATCCTTATTAGCTTCTCCAGCATCATCCCAAAATACAGTTTCTCAGTGGATGCCAAACACAACACAAATTGGTGCTATTTCTTCAAACTGCCAAGGATATGGTTGATGGCATGTACACACTTTCTTTCCTCAAGAGCACAAGCCAGAATTTTGCTGATGCCTTAATTATAGACAGATACTTGGAATTAGTCAATACCTCTTGTAAGGCAATGGAAATTTTTTGCTCTTTGCATATTACTTTAACTGTGTGGGCCCTAAACACAGGTGTAGAGAGCCATCTGCCATTCTCTTGGATCTTCCAGCTCCTGCGTGACTCCCAGAGCCTACTCAGCTCCCTCTTTATATCTGTTCTTTGAGGGAAAAGAAACTAGTCTAAGAGGAGGGACAAGAGCTACATGCCTTTGCCACCCCCATCCTTGGGTGCCTTCTTTAATTCCAAAAGGACATCTGCAAGCTTATTCTTAATTATTTTGGTTCTCTCCAATAGATACATCATCTTGATGAAACCAATATTAGCCTGACATTTTCACTCAACAATTGTGAGCTTTTCTCTATCACTATGAGAAATTTTATCTTTTCCTCAGTATTATTTACCCAATAAGGATTGGAATTTCTGTATTTTAAGTGTTGGCTGAATGCATTAATTTCTCCTGTCTCTTCTTATGTGGATCAACTCAGTATGGAGCCCACATAGTCAAAAGGAAGGTGCAGAACAGTTTGGTAATGAAAAAAAA
>NW_008674288.1:0-262 GCF_000695815.1 Acanthisitta chloris
AGGGAAGGGGTACTGGTTTAGGGTATGGGGAGAGAAGCTAGTTTAGGGTACAGAATGAGAGGGGTCGGTGTGGGGTGCAGGGGAGAGGGCTTGATTCACAGTATGGGGGTGAAGGAGCGGTTTAGAGTATGAGGGTGGTGAACTGGCTTGGGGTACTGGGAGTGGGATTGGTTTGGGGGTGAGGGGCTGGCTGAGGGTATGAGGAAAGGGGTTGGTTAGGGTACCGGGAGGCAGTGGGCAGGAGCTGCAGTGGGGACGTGGG
>NW_008674288.1:380-754 GCF_000695815.1 Acanthisitta chloris
TCAAAAGGGGTGGGAGGTGCTGTGGCTGAGGGGTCCAGGGGCAAGTCTGAGGGCAGCAGGGTCGAGGTGTGAGGGGAGGAGCAGGTGACAGTAAAGGTGAGGGGCAGGACCCAGTGATGATGAAGGGGAGGGGCAGACCCAGATGATGATAAGGATGCAGGTGTAAGGGCAGTGTAGGAGCATGTTGGGGGGACAACAGGAGCTGGAATGTCCCTGTTTGCATCCAAGGGTAATGGTGATGTGAGCCTGAGGGGCTGACCCAGGGGAATGGGGGTGTAAAGGGCTGGGTGGGAGCCAGGCAGGGGCACAGCAGGGATTTGGGTGCAGAGGGAGAGGTCTGGGGGATGTGGCTGTGAGGAGACAGGCTTGAGGGG
>NW_008674288.1:769-5970 GCF_000695815.1 Acanthisitta chloris
GTGACAGGGCAAAAGGCCAGGTCTGGGGGTCCACAGGGGAGGTCAGTGGTTGGGGCTGCATGGGGGAGGTCTGGGAGCAATGGGATGTGGGTGTCAGGTGCCCCAGTTGGTGAGTACAGGGTGTTTGTACCACAGAGAGGCACCTCTGAAGGGGGTGAATTTTGGGTGTTGGTTGCTGGGGTTGCAGGGGAATCACTGGGGATGAGCTGAGACTGAGGAGCTATGTAAGAGCAGGGATGTGGGTGTAGGTCACTGGGTCGATGGAGGTCTGAGCGTAATGGATTGCTCAGGGATGAGCCTTGAAGGTGTTGGGTTTAAGTTTTGGTAGGTCTGGAGAGAAAGTAAGGTTGGGGGGAGTGGGTGGAGGGACATATTTGGGGCAGCAGGGGAAGGTTTG
The DNA here is from genome assembly GCF_000695815.1 of Acanthisitta chloris. Lineage (NCBI taxonomy): Eukaryota > Metazoa > Chordata > Aves > Passeriformes > Acanthisittidae > Acanthisitta > Acanthisitta chloris. Next base: position 1,167 of record NW_008674288.1, read on the forward strand.
GGGGCTGTATAAGTGGAAATCTAAAGATGATGGGTGAAGGGGCTAATTTTATGCATAGATGTGGTGCTGGGGGCAGATTGGAGCAGTGAGGAGTGGGTGCTGTGGCCAGGGGACACCGTGGGTTGGGGCCAGTTCCTGAGATGGGGCAGACATGGGAGAAGGACTAACGTGGAGATGAGGGGCTGGGTTGGGCTGAGAGAAGGTTGGAGGGGAGGAGGAAGGGCCTGCGAGTGGGTGTTAGGGCTGGGTGGGAGCAGTAGGGGTGTTTAGGGGGTTCAGGAAGCTCTTCTTGGTAGGGAGCATAAGCAGGTGCTGGGTTTGGTTAAAGGGGATTTCAGGAGAGATGTGCAGGGGACATCAGCAGTGTCATAAAGGGAGTAGCTGGCACGTGGAGAGGCTCAGCTTTTGGAGCTGGAATGGTGCTGGCTCTTGGGGAGGGGCAGTGGGAATAATAGCCTGGTGGAAGGAAGCTCCGGGACTTGGAGGGGGACAAGGCTGGGCAGCTGGAGGGGATTGAATGGGACAGGGAGTGGTGTGAAGGTCCTGCCTCTGGGCAGGCTTATTCTTATTGAGGAAAAATGTCTAAAGGGTGGCTCTGGGCAGGGGATGCAGGCTCTGTGCTGATCCAGGCTGCGTTTGTGGGAATGAGGAGTGTCTGCACAGCACAGAGGTGATTTTTGGGCTGCATGAGACTGGAAAGTGCATTGCTAAAGTGCCAGGTCTGGTGGTGATGGGATACGTGTCTTAAACCTATCCTATAGGATGAGGAAATGGAAATCCGGATGGGAATAGGCTGGAAATGCACCCTGGTTTCTCTGCTGTGGTAGGGGTTTCTATAAGATGGTTACCTGCTTTGGATCTAACAGCTGTGGCAGTGAGAGAGCCATTGTGTGTGTCTGCACATCAAGTGAATTCCCTGGGCAGGGCTCATTCCTGGAAAAGAAGGAAATGGTTATCCTAGGGAGCAATTGTGTTTCTCAGTTAGCTACTGAAATTCCCAAGCACCCTTTGGTGATGCTCCCTGTGGATTTGGGAGAAGGGAGCTGCCTGTATAAGCTGAACTCATGGAGGAAAAAGTCTTTTATTTTTTGATCTGTATTTTTGACAGTGTGTAGATTGGTGTGTGATGCAGCCAATTCAAAAGGGATTTTGTATGGAAATGATGCCAGGCTAGGGAAGCTCTGGAAGTCCTAAGCTTCCTTTTTAGTGCCTTTTTGCCACTGTCATGATAAGAATTTTCTTCTAGCTGAGTGAGAGCTTTATGAAATTGCCACTTAACGTGGTCCTTTCCTGGAGGGGTTTAGGATGTTGGTCATTTTAAGGGGGCTGGATTTGAGTAGAGACAGAGGCTTTGCTGAGTTATGCCAGATAAAAAAAATAAATTGGTATATATCTACTGCTAACAGCCTTTTTTTTAATCCTGTTTATCTGTTTTGATAAAGCTTCTTGTTTCTTTTTCACATATAATTTCAGTTTAAAAGATTGACTGAAAATATAATGAATGTTTTTATCTCTGGGTAGTTTATTTGGCTGTTTATTTCTTTATTAAGGACTTGACGTTTCTAGTAATGTTTTTAAACTTTGAGCCCTGAGAAGTGCAGACAAGTGTTTTTAGCAATATTTAGAGCTTTGCGGTCATGTGCCTTTTTTCACATGCCTTGAGTTTACTCTATCTCTCTATCTGAGGCCTGTCAGAAATGGCATTTCAGGAGGGTTTTTTGGCTCATGGCTATCCAGAGTTTGGCTTTAAAGGACTTGATGCGTTAGTAGAAGCTATAGGTGCAAATGGGAAGTAGCAGGACAGGTGATAATAATTTTCTGAGTGTGGTACATTCCACATGTTTATCTGTTTGATTGAGAGATGCAATTAGATTTGGCCTGATAATCTTCCCATCTTATCTAGGTGTATGTAATGACTCTATTTGTGGCCTTGACTATTTTTATTTACATTGAACTCTGGGGTTGTAAAGATAAAACTTGTACTTCACTAACCTACTAATACCTCACATCTTTCTGTGTCAGCAGTGAAGAATGAACATTTTAGCTATGAGTTGCAGTCTGCTAATGTTCCATTTCCCGTTTTCCATGAGAGATCTGTTTATTTAGACTATATATGTAACACGCCACACATAAGTGATGGTATTGATGGGGAGAAAGTTGAGCTAGGAAAGACTTCAGGTGGCTATTTCTTTTTAAAATGTGGAACCAGCCACTTGAGTTCTTCAGAGATAAAGATCTTGGTGTTAACAGAAGCTGAACTAGAAAATATAGGCCGTGCCTGATGCACTTGTGTTTTCTATTTCTGTACAAACCTCCTGTGGGTTCCTAGGCTGGCTGGAGGCTGCTGCAGGCCTGGAGCTACTGTAATCTGGGCAGGAGAGGAGCTACTGCTGGGAGGGATGAGAAATCCCTCAGTCACAGAGCTGCAGCAGCATCCTGAGATAACTTGGAGCAGTGGGAGCTCGGGAGCACCAAACTCCAGAGTGAAATTGGCAGCAGTGAGCATTGTACAGTCAAAAAGATGCTGCAGACTTGGAGAACACAGACTCTTTAGAGCACTGGCTGGAGCATAGTGACACAACCTCTTGTCCTGCCTGAGCTGAGTTGTGTCAGCCAGCTGCCTGATTAGCAGATGGAATTAAGGTTGGAAAAGCCCTGTAAGATCAAGTTCAACTGTTCCCTCAACACTGCCAAGGGCACCACTAAACCGTGTCCCCAGGTGCCACATCTATTCATTTTCTGAACACTTCCAGGCATGGTGACTCAACCACTTTCCTGGGCAGTCTGTGCTAGTGGTTGACCACCCTTTCCATGAAGAAATTTTCCCAAATACCGAACCTAAACCTGCCTTGGTGCAACTTGAGGCTGTTTCTTCTTGTTCTGTCACTCATTCCCTGGGAGAAGAGCCCAACCCCTACCTAGCACCAGCCTCCTGTCAGGGAGTTGTAGAGAGAGGAAAGGTCCTCCCTGAGCCTCCTTTTCTCCAGGCTGGACACCCACAGCTCCCTCAGCTGCTCCTTGTGCCCCTTCCCCAGCTCTGTTCCCTTCTCTGGACATGCTCCAGCCCTTCAATGCCTCTCCTGAATTGAGGGTCCCAGAGCTGCACACAGGACTCGAGGTGCTTCATCGGCCAAGGGCTGCTGAGGGAGGTAAAGCACAGCGTGAGAAATGACCTCTGGCTTACACAGATTTATTAGCCAGGGATTGTAAAGGATTGGATTAAGAAATTCAGGATAGTGCTTGGTTTCTGGAACAGTCACTGTGTGTGGCTTGTGTGTATAAGCTCACTGATGGGCAGTTTGATTTAGGACTGTGGCTGAAATTAAGAGCAGACTAGAGTTTGACTCTATAATGAAATACCAAATGATTCCAGGAAACGAGTTTGTGTGTAAAGCCCCTGGTTCTCCTTTCATGCCAGTACCTTTCTTTTTTATTTGAGGTAGAAGATGGCAAATGCTAAGCAGGGCGTAACCATACAAGCTGACAGTTGGTGAAAGCTAAAAAAGATTGGAGTGCATCCTTTAAACTCCATTTTTATTCATTTAATGGGAGCAGTTACGTGTTGCTGATTGAATGTTATGAAGCAGTTGGTGGGAGAACAATGTCCGTGGCCAAAGAATATTACAGAGAGGAGGAATTTGATCTCTAGATTTGGGTAAATCACGAGCTGAGAGTGTTAGTAGCTGGAAAAGAGCTATCTCTGTGCTCATTTTTAAATAAATGGTCAAAAGCTTAAATATAAACCCATTGTCTTAAAAAAGCTACCTGAGGCAGTTTGGAGCTTTGGGAAAGAAGGGAAACTGCTTAATAGATCCAAGGATGTTGGTGGTTTAAAACAAATCAGTTTAAGTGCTCCAATTAGATTTGGGTGCTGCATTTGTGCCTGATCCCCATTCTGTTTCTCCCTTTTCATTAGGATATTATCGTGCTTTAAAATGATTTTCTCTGCCATGCTGCTGCCTGAAAGGCTCTCCCGAACTTTGTGCTCTGCTAATAAAATAATAAGCTATTCAAGTATGAAATACTTAAACGTAATCAATTTTAATGAATACACTGGGGGAAAAAAGAACATTTATATGCTTTTATTTAGTTCTTGGAGGCTTTGTTTCCAGCTGTGGACTTATAATTGTGCTGGGAGGCATGCATGGAGATCTTTTTGTATTCACCTATATTTCTGCCTATCTATACATGTATATAGTATATATGTATATAATGTATAAATGTTTTGGGACTTGGAGAAACCTAGTCTAGTGGAAGCTGTTCCTGCCCATGGCAGCAGGGGTTGGAACTAGCTGGTCTTTAAGGTACTTTCCAACCCAAACCATTCTGGGATTTTCTGATTCTATTTAAATGCTCTGTTCATTGAGAGAGAAATGTATAACTAATCTTATCTGTCTTCTCACTGTTTTATTGTCCCTCTCTGTTTTATTGGACACTCTGATGTTTTACAAGGGCTGTTTTAAGACTAAAAACTCACCTGTAAAATATTGCCATATTTCTGAAAGATCTGAAGTGTTCTGCACTTTTGCTTGACACTGAAGGGCCAACATAAATATTTGACTTGCAGGAGGTTTTGTTTTAATGTTTGCAGTAAGCTCATTGCTTATTTTCAGTCTGCTTTGGGCAAGGAGTAGCAGTAAAAATTCAGAGCACTACGACAAAGCAGCTCACGCTGGATCCTCCCTGTCAGCGCTGCCTCACACACACCAAATGCCTTCCCTGTTGGAGCTTTACTTTTTGGAATTACTGAACACCTCATGGTTTAACCTGGGAGAGAGAGGAGTAAGTTCTGTCCTGCTCCTGT
>NW_008674288.1:5995-17722 GCF_000695815.1 Acanthisitta chloris
AACATTCCTCTGCCTGCCAATTCCAGGAATATCTCTTGCTGCCTCAGACTTACAGACACCTTATCTGCTGCAGTCAACGTTCCTGTCTCATTTCTCTGTGTCTGTGTGACTCTCAGGGAATACCTGCCTGAGGTGCTTAGCAGTTGTCTGACCCTTCTTGGTTGTTTCTTTTATTATTGATCCAAAATAGTCACAGAATCATGGAATGGTTTGGGTTGGAAGGGACCTTAAGTATCATTTATTTCTGCCCCCTGCCATGGACAGGGACACCTACTAGCTCAGGTTACTCATGGGTTTATCCAGCTTGGCCTTGAACACTTCCAGAGATGGGGCAGCCACAGCCTCTCTGGGCAGCTATAATAAAGTAAGGATCACAGAATCAGTCAAATAAGCTCATGTCCAACCAGGTGTTCATTACCATCTTCATCAATTTACATTTAACATCAAAAACTTCTGTTGAAACACCAAGAAATGACTGAGCTCAGCACTGTATTCGCAGAAAAGGACCAGCAGAACTTTTATTGTTAAATGAAGTTAAGTAATATTTGGGATGCATGGGATGGATTTGACTTTCCTGCCTTGTTCCTCTGAAGCTTTTGTGAGCAGTCAAATTGCAAACCCTGAGCTCACTGTGCCGAACGTGTCTATGGAAATCCATGCTGAAAATCCTCTCTATATTGAGATAATGCTGCTGCTGACCAAGCTATTGTCTTATTGCATTAATTTAGGAGACTCTTGGATGCTCTTTTCTTAAACAATTTCCTTGAAGAATTCTTTTCCAATCTGAAGTTCCAAGTGCAGCAGTGCTTGGAATTATCTTCTTGATCTGGGAGATCTTTGCTTTTTTCTCTCTACTCAAAATAGTCTCAGCAAGTAGAAGCTCTTAAATCAAGTCTTCTAAAGCACAGTGAAAAAAACAGAGTGAAAAAGGCAGAAGATGGGGTTGAGAGTGATGTAATTTTGTAGGTGAAGAGGTTTTGAGGAAGAAGGGAGCTGCTCCAGAGTGGGATTTGCCCTAAGGAGGACCACAGCAGTTTTACAGCTGTACTTGGTTCCTGCACATCCACGTGCTCACACCTGCTTGTGGAGCCACTGCAGTCTTGAAAGCAAGGCTGGAAAACTTGATAATCAATTTTACAGCAGAGAACAGAGATGATAATTTGCTTTTGTGAGTGGCTTTGAATCAAATACTCATTTAGTCACCAAAACACTGAAGCAGTAATGATGTTTGCTTTGTGTTTCCTGCTTTTGTTCCCTTGCTTTGTTTATGGCTGATCCTCATGGAGTTCCTTTGGAGTCTACTTGAAACTGTCACTAATGTCCTTCCCTCCCTTTGCTTGAAATAACTATTTATTTGCTAGAGGGGCAAGTTGCTGCCAGGGTTTTGATGGAGTGTGCTGCGCGCAGGTGATTCAGGGCATGGATTTGGCTTGTGGAACCTGAAATCCTTTGGATTCTCGGGATGGAAGGGCTCTGTCCTGGTTATGGAGTTGTGAAATCCTTAGGGTTGGTAAGAGCCCTTAATTGCACACAGCACAGGCTTCCTGTGGCAATCTGATAAGCTAAATGTGGGACATCAGAGTAGTGAGGGATTTGGAGAGGAATTTTGAAAGAAAACGGACTCTGTTTTGGGCTGATAAAAATCTTAGTGCATCTGCCATGATGGAAAAGAATTGAAATATTTTCCTGATGAACTGAGCAATAGTCCTTCTAAACAAGAACAGCTGATCTCAGATCAGCTTGTATGAAGAACTTCTGGGACACCCTAGGATCTGGATAACATTCCTTGTCCTGATTGTGGCTTCATTGGATAAAACAAGTTTCCTGTAGTAGCAGCATCAGATTTAGAATTTTCAGTTCCCCTGAACATGGAGAAGTGGAATTAAGCTGGTTTAAGGGGCATCACGCTGACAGAAGTGGTCTGGGTATTCCAACTAAGGATTTTCCAACATGGAAACTCCCTTTTATTCCCTGTGTGCCTGAAGTAATGCCCAACACTCATCTTGGGTGTGCTCAGCGGGTGTCAGAGGGGTTTAAATAGGTGGTGTTGCTTTGTGTGGATACAGAGTGTTACATATCCTCTCCAGGGTGAGAATTATCTGCAGTGTCTTTTACCATTTGCCACTGCCATCAGGCTTTCTCTAGGGATTCATGTGGGATGTACCAATGCAGCTGTGATAATCCCAGATTTTCTGTTATTTGTCTGCTCTTTCTATTTCCTGATTTTCTGAAAGCTTATTTTTCTCCTTGTTAGTTCTGTAAGCTGAAAGGAAACAAAGTAAGGAATGCTACACTAGGAAAACACCCTTTGGAAGACTTTCTTATTAGTCAGTGTTTGTCTTGCATGAAAATTTAATATCCGTCTCCGAGGTGGTGCTTGGCTGCTCAAAGGATAAGGAGTTTGGCACGGATGAATTAGCATTTTTTTTTTGTAAACTCCTTTTATAAACTCAAATAGAGAAAGTAAAAACTATTTTTCCATTCACAAAATTTCGGTTGGATTTCACATTCTTCGATTGTGAAGGGTGAGAATAACCATGTCTTCATTTAATCTGCATTTGTAGCCGTGGCTGTTTCCATCCCTGTTTGGGTATCAGTCACTGCTGTGAAAACAAGTGACACCTCAGTGGATTTGGCTTTGGGGAGTTGCTACAGTTAATAGCTGTGTGTTGAGTGGGTTGGGTTTTTTCCCCCCAATTTCTTTGTGCTTTGTCATTATCTCCTTCCTTTCACACTTTTGCAATTGTCTGTGTGTTGGTATCATGGCACTGCTGTCACATATTTTGCCTGTAATTGCCTTCTCCAGAGAAAAATCTGTGATTCGGGATCACCCTGAGCACGGTTTTTGGGTTTCATTGCTTGTTACAATCCAGAATATATTTGTGTTCCTCTAAAATAAACTTTTCAAGGTGGTTTGAGGTTTTTGTAGCAATGTGCAGCAGGTTTCCTGCCAGAGCTGTGCACTTGCTGTTTAATGATTAATTCCCACAGCCAATCCCCCATTAATGCAGAGTGCAGTGTGTCACGTGAGCTTGATAGTGATTTCAGAGCTCACATCTCCAATGTTTGTCTTCTCTCCCACACTTTGATCTTGTGTGGAATCAGCAAAGACCATGCCAAGAAGATTTCCAGCCTTTCCAAGACCTGAGATGCAGGAGTGTGTGGCTGAAGTGCTGACCGTGCAGGTCAGTGCTAGAAGAAGAAAATCAAGGAAAACTCCAGTGTTATTTCCCATCAAGGATTTCTGTGCTGCTAGGAAAAACTGTTCTACTATATCCAAACTGTGAGCAGATATCAAAGTTGCTGATGTGCTGGAAGCAAAGTATTGAATTCCAAATAATATGCTAGGAAATAGTTAGGTTTGAAGTCAGTGATAGCTCTGTGATTTGAATTTTTTTCCAAATGAAGATCAGGAAAAGGCATAACTGTAGAGTCAGGTGCTTTTATTTTGGTTGAAAAATCTGGAATTTATGGTTGTGCAAGATACACTGCATTTATTTATAGTTGCTGCCTGCCTGCTGCACAGTGTGTGAGTGCACTTCTGTGTAGGGATTGATTTATGGCACTGAAACACATCAGAGGCAGCTCAGGAAATTTGGGTCAGTCGTGTCTTTCTCACAAGTGACATTCTTTAAAGTCACTGCTTTGCATTTTGGGAACGGTAATGGGTGTTTAAATATGCCCTCCTTCAACTTCTGGAGGATGAATCATCTTGAGGAGGTGTTGATGTGGTTCAAAGTCAAAATCAGAACTCGACTTCCCACCTAGGCACAGGTTATTTTCTGCCACATCCATTCCAATGTTGCTGGAATTGTTTATTTCCTGGTGGGTATCACTGATATTGTGTTAACCTGTGTTACCTGAATTTATGTGGTGAGCCCAAAGAAAACTCAGAGCTGTATAACATGTTCAGTTAGTAATTCCTGGATCATTTCTAGCTTTTCTCAGTACCTGAGCTGTTGAGGATTTCTGGGACGGGAGGCAAATGTCAGCACCAGCAAAATTCCTTCAGTGAATGGCACAGTAACAATTCCTAGGCAGATTTGATGTTTGAGTAGGAGAGAGTTTGGATTTCTGGTGGAAACAGGAATATGATCCAGCTGGAAAAGCTGGAGTGACTTTATAGCCTCCAACTTCACTCTTCCCTTGAGAATGAATGACCACATAGTTCAGGAATCAAAGGCAAGTATGGGTCATAATCTGATCCCCTTGGGTCAGTTCCCATGTCTATGAAATGAGGACAATTTATGGTTTTTTAATCTGATGATGATGCTGTTTACATCGGAATTGGAAGGTTTGGGAGCATATTTTAATGGCAATTTTGCATGGCAACATCTTGAACCTGTCTATTCTGGGAATAATACTGTCCTACAGACGAAGTGTGGTTAATGTTACTATAAATATGCCTAAATCATCTTCACTGAGGCTGATGAAAAAGGATATTGTGTGTTAAAAGTGATGGAGTTTAAATGTGATCTTAATTTCCCTATTCAGTGCTGGCAGGAATTTGTCATGTGGAATTACAAGGAGAAAAATCGCTATGTGAAAATCGTGTTATCAGATCAAAGCTGGTCGAGGCCTCTGTGTGTTCTGTGCCTCAGCTTTGTTTGTTTTCAGTGCAAGATGTTTGTGCATGCTTTGCCAAATTCCCATCCTCTAAATCCCACTGATTTCCCAGCATTTCCAGGCAGGTAGAACAGGAACATGGTGAAAAGTGAGTGCAGACATGAAGGTATCATGGATTGCCCTATAGGATTCTGTGGCCCATGGTAGGCTGTGTTTGACACGAGAATCACCAGAGCTGGGGAGACCTGACAGGAGGTGGATGGCTGGGAATGCTGTCTCATAGACCTGCTGTGGCTGGAAAATAGCATCCTGTAGAGCCAGACAGGGCTGGGCTGGAAGTTCTCTCAGGGAAGGTGGAGCGAGGTTTTTTTCCCTTTTTTTGTAGGTTGATGTAACTTCATGCAGCTTTTTCATAGAATGGCTTGTACTGGGAGGGAATCTAAAATCCATCTAGTTCCAAGCTCCTGCCATGGGCACGGACACCTTCCACTAGACCAGGTTGCTCCAAGTCCCATCCAGCCTGGCCTGGAACACTCCCAGGGATGGGACAGCCTCAGTTTCTCTGGGTAACCTGTGCCAGTGCCTCACCACCCTCACAGGGAAGGATTTCTTCCCAATATTCCATCTATCCCTGCCCTCTGATAGTGGGAAGCCATTTCCCCTTGTGCTGCCACACCAGGCTCTTGTCCTAAATCCCTCTGCAGCTCTCTTGGAGCCTCTTTAGGCATTGGAATGTGCTAGAAGGTCTCTGCGCAGCCTTCTCTATGCTGAACACCCCCAACTCTTTCAGCCTGTCTTCCTATGATTTGGTTTACCCCTGGATTTGAAGAAGTATTTCTGTAGGAGACAACCACGTGTGTGTCCACTGATTTCCATTTATGCTTGAATTTTTCATGCATTTCCTATTGGTGTAAAGTTACGGAGTCATGGACATCAGGAGTTGTGCAGAGGCCTGAGCCCTTCATGGCTGGGCTCCGTGGGGTCTCTTTGGGCATGAAGGCTTTTCTGGCAGTAAAAAGTAGTGAACTTCTGTCATTCACTGAAGGAAATGTTTCTGTTCAGGTTTATGAAGATTTACAGGATTCTATAGACACACTGGAATTGTTGTTTCCTGTAGTGTCTCGTGGCCTAAATGATTTTGTGAATGGTTTGGCAGAAGCAGCAAATTCACACTGCAAATTTAAGAGTAGATGGAGGAAGGCCACTGCCCATCGATGCTGGAGGAGATAAACCTCTAGGGATGATCTCTCTGGTAACTTGGTCATATCTGAAGAAGAAAAATCCACTCATTTTGAGGCCAGAAAGTGTTGTGGAGAGTTTTCAAGTTCTCCTCACATGTGTGATAAGAGCAGTAAAAGGTGCTGTGCCTGATGATCAGACTGAGCCTCAGAAGCCCTTTGGGAGGTCTGGACTGTTGTTGGGCTAAAGATTAACAGCAGGTCAGGACTGTGATATTTACCTTTTAATCTACAATTAAATAAAAAAACCTTCTGATAGCTGTTATTTTAATGGGGTTAAATACATGTATACACACACATTTTTCTCTCTGTAGCATGTCTGTGGCATTTTGACAAAGGTTCTCTATTCTGATGACTTTGAGTAGCTGAGTCTTTTTATCAGCTTTTTCCTTTGTCCTACATGTTCATCGTTGGCTCTGGAATATATAGACAAAGTCTTTGAAAACAAACTCTGGAAAAATTTGGCCTCATAGCTTGTATGTTGCTGTAACTTCTGTGTGGAGTAAAATAGTAGGAGTGATAAGTTTCTCAATTTTCTTGTTGGGGTGTTGTTCTTTTGGTAGCTACATCTGTACCTTTTATGTGTAGGACACTTGTAGTGTGGGTGAAGCTGTACAATTACTTAGGTGTGGAGTTGAAATAATTACTGTGCAGGTCACTTGATGTCCTTAATTTATTATATCCTGTTTAAGTGATGGAGCAAAGGAGGAAGGAGGAGAGGTCAGCAGTGTGAAATAGTTGTCCAAAGTAGTTTTGATGTATGTAATGTGAAGTATATTATGTGTCATCTCATCCTGATCTTGGTAGCAAAGGTCTTATTGAATATTCAGTAGAATATTTTAAAGATGCATTTCCTGATGCTGATGCTGTTTGAGATACTCACTGGCATGTAGAGTAAACTAAACCCAAACTTTTCAGGTGTGGGATTTGGTAATTAAACCTAATGTAAATGGAGTGAGGAGTTGCCTTTTGAGAAACGCTATCCATAGTCTGCATGGGGCATGTCTGTGCTAAATAAGCACTGAGTATTTTAGGGACTAAAGGTGGCTGATGTCAATATGCCACCTGCAGCCTTTTTCCAGGTCATCTTCAGCAGTATTCCTGCAGGAGAAAAGAGGAGGCTGAGATCAGACCTCATTGGGGTCTGCAGCTTCCTCATGAGGGGGAGCAGAGGGACAGACTCTGATCTCTGCTTGCTTGTGGCCAGTGACAGGACCTGAGGGAGCAGCCTGGAGCTGTGTCAGGAGATATTAGGCAAAGACTCTTCCCCCAGAGGGTGGTTGGGCACTGGAGCAGCTCCCCAGGGATGTGATCACAGCCCCAGGCCTGACAGAGCTCAAGGAGCATTTGGACAACACTGTCAGGCATATGTTGGGATTGTTGGGGTGTCCTGTGCAGGGCCAGAAGTTGGACTTAGTGATCATTGTGTATCTGTCCCTTCCAGCTCAGGGTATTTCATGACTAGGTGCAGATGAAGCCAGAGGGAGTATAGCAATCTTGTTTGCTGTCCTTGCTTCCCAGTGATATCAGTAGCAGACTCATGACAGCAGATTGCAGCAGGATTGCAAATGGGGAAGTGAAATTGCTGTGCATCACTTGATCTGGTTTTGGGGTTTTTTGGGTTTGGTTTTTTTTCATAGTAGTGGTTTGTACCTCAACTCCTTCCCTATGTTTTTGTTGAAGTTCCAGTTAGAAGGGTGTAGCACACTTCTCTCTCCAAGGGAATTAATGCAGGACAGAATTCCAGGATTGATTTATGAACTGGATAACTGCTTTGATGCTGAATTGATTGAGCCCAAGGAGATACTTTGCAGCCCCTGCAGACTGAGGCTGAGGTGCTGTCAGGCTTCTGATGCAATCAGAGCCTTCCCTGTCAATCCAAATCTGCTCTTACAGAGCTGTTTTCCACATCAAGGTTTTGGAGAATGCTGAGTCCTTTCCCAGGCTGCAGAGCTCATCCTGAGTGCTGGAAATGAGAACACGGGACACATGGATACATATCATATTACTTATTTGCACCGAGGGAGTATGTAGGAGTCCTAGTCATAACATTTGGATTGTGTTCCCCCTAAAATAGTCCATGTTGTAGTTGTCTTGATTGTTTGTACTGACAGGATTCACGTTCACTGGTTCAAATCCGATTTTCTGCCTCTTTCATTGCTACTCTTTTAATCTTAATGCTTTGATTAGATTTTCAGAAGTTGTATTATATCCTCTATATCCTTAATTCACTTGAAAAATCTTCATCTAATTATAATCGAATTTTGCCCTTGAGCAGGTGTGCTCATAATCTTTTAAGAGCAGGTTTAAAAATAGGGTGAAGCAGGTGAAGAGCTGGCCATAGAAAGTAACATTAGTTGAGTCTTTGTGGAATAGTGATTTAAAAAAAAAAAAAAAAAAGCTGTGGGAAAGATGATCTGATATCTACAGACCCATCAGGCTGACCTTGAGAGCAAATGGGGATTTAAGAGCATGTTAAAGGAAAGAATGATCAGGGGAAGAAAGAAATTGCCACATAGATTTGCCATTTGTAAGTGATGATGTTTTAAACACTATATATGTGTGTGTGGGATCTGTTCTAAGCATCATTTAGGATGAAGGCACCTGTGAGAGGGAAATAAATGCAAACTGGGCTTTGGGAGCCTCTTTGATTCAGTGGCACACTCAAAGCTGTATTGCACTACGTGCTCCAGGTAGAACTTTTCACCTTTGGTGTGGTAGGCAGGAAAACCCAAGAGTTTATCTGCCATTCTGTCATTTCTGTTGATATGAAATTAATCAGGTGCCTGCTCATGCTATAGTGTGGAAGGGGAGGAGTTGGTGAGCTATTAAACAGGTGGAGAAAGGTTACAGCAGGATCAAGGGAGGTGACTCTGTGAGATCCCACCTGCAGTGCTGCCTCCAGCTCTGGGTCCCCAGCACAGAAAGGACATGGACCTGTTGGAGCGAGTCCAGAGGAGGTCACCGTGTTGATTAGAGGGATGGAGCAGCTCTGCTATGAGGAAATGTTGAGAGAATTGGGACTGTTCAGCCTGGAAAAGAGAAGATTTTCGGTGACCTAATTATGGCCTTCTGCTCCCTGAAGGGAACCTGGAAGAGAGATGGAGAGGGACTGTTTACAAGGGCCTGGAGTGACAGGACAAGGGGGAATGGTTTCAAACTGACAGAGAGTAGATTTAGATTGGTTATTGGGAAGTAATTCTTTCCTGTGAGGGTGGTGAGGCACTGGCACAGGTTGCCCAGAGCAGCTGTGGCTGCCCCATCCCTGGGAGTGCTCCAGGCCAGGTTGGATGGGGCTTGGAGCAATATGGTCTAGTGGCAGGTGTCTCTGCCCATGGCAGAGGGTTAGACTAGATGGTCTTTAAGGTTCTTTCCAACCCATACTGTTCCATGTTTCTATGACTCTGTGAAAGAAGGTTGGAAATTGAAGCAGGAGTGTTTTGGTGAGAAGCTGGAGCTAGAAGCTAATTTAGTGTTTTCATTCATGACCTGGGTAGGGTGCACAGATGTGCACTGCCTCCATCCCTGGTGACGTCGCTGGGAGAGATCACACCATCATCCTGGCAAGCAGGGTGAGAGAAGTGACAGAATGGGGCTGAGGCGACGCTGAGCGTGTGGCATTGCCTCATGGTGCTGTATGGAACAAGCCTGTACAGATGAACTTAGCCAAAAAAGTCCCAGAAACAGTAATTACTCCTTAAATGGTGGTTATTTATCAGCATGATGCAATTGAGAAGACAAAGGAAAATGGCAGTGAGGAGGAAGAGGAGGGAAAATGATCTTAAGGTTGAAAGCTCTGGTAAGAGCATCTCCCAGGTGCTGTAATCACCCTTTGATCAGATGGTTTTCCTTTTAATCACCTGTTAGCCAAGAGAGTTCTTCTGTTTTTATTTTTAGGGGCTCTGGTTGTCATTTCTGCTTAAGTTCTTTGTCTATTGATCAGCAAATGCTCTTGGCCTGCAGCTATTTCTTACCAGAGAAAAGGGTTGTGTTCCCTTCACGGTGCTTCACGGGTGCTAAGCATAAACTGTTGTTTCAATTACTGAAGGTAATTTTTGAAATGAAACAAATCCTGACATTTAATCCAGGGAGTTTGATGAGTCACTCCAGCACCAGTCATTCCATGAGCCTCTGCATCTCTGCCTGTACAACCCAAGTGACATCTACTCCGATGAGAAACTGGAAGTCAATAATTGCAGAACATTTTGTCCTGCCATCTTCCCCTTAAAAACCTATTAAATTGTATCAGAAGTCTTTGTTTTATTAGCATTATATTGTTACACATTGCTCTGCAGCTCACTGGGAACACATACAGAGATTTTTGTTTCTTCATTGTCACTATGTCAGCATTTTCCCAAGTGGAAAAAATACTTTTATATTCAAATTTAACCATGTGAAAAGATATATAAAGACTTGTAACACCCTTAATATAGAATAGCAACCTCCAATGGAATCAATTAAAGCCAAATAATATGTGTATGCTGTTGCTTTTCAGGGTGAGCTGCTGACAGCAGAGTAGGCTGAGGCTTCTCCCCCTCTGCTTTCTAACCAGAGCTCAAATTCACCCCACAACCACTGCTGGAGGAATCCTGACCCTTTGGGCATCTCAGGTGTTGTTCTACTTGTGAAATTAATTCACAGGAAGTCCGTTCTTTTCATTCCTTCTAATATTGTGATATTTGGGGTGGTTTGGATGCACAAGGTTTTCTGTTTCCAGCTTTGTGCTGGAAGTTGTGTTCTCCCAGTTTTGATACCTTGTGTGAGGGACCCAGCACTTCATGTGCTCACTGTTTCTGTGGTAAAGTTGATATGCTTAGAGGTTTGAAATACTATTTTTTACCTTTTAAATAACATTTTAAATTTGTAACTTTTAGCTTTTAAAACTTTTTTAGCCTTTTAAACTATGATTTTTATTTTTTTTTTAGCCTTTTTTCATTTTAGCTTGTTAAGATTTGGGAAAAAACCTCATATGGAAGTTATATTTTTGGGGAAGAATTGTGGAACCTGTGCAAAAATCATGTTCAAGTGTTTATGTAAAATTTCAGCAAGGTGAGTTTGCAAATTAGTCTTTTTTTTTTTTTGCCAGTATTTGCATAAATGATTTTTCATTTGGTTTTGGGTCAAAAAGTGATCATTTTTAATGCAGTTCTCAAATGATATTGTTAGTCACCTTGCTAAGGTTTTACACTAACACAATTTTCATGTAACACTTTATTACACTGAGACTTCCATAAAATCCTCCTCTTGCCAGTGCCCTGTGTTGGGGAATTGTGGGAATGTCACTGGGGCAGGCAGGATACAAAGTGCCCTGCAGCAAATTAGTGGCTGGAGAGGTTTGGGAGTCTCCAGGCTCGTCTGGCAGAGCAGTTTGTGCTTGTTGACAAGTCACGGAGCTGCTCATGTAGAAATAATTCTGTCTCCAGAGAAAGGAGGACAAAGAGCCCTGGGAAAACGTTTGCTCTTGGGTTCAGTATGGAGCACTGAGGATCACAGGCAAGAGACAGCTCCAACCAGACTCTTGATAAATGCATCAGCTGTGGCTGTTCCTTCATGCAGGAATTACTTACTGATCATCATGGAACCAGCATTAATGGCATGAAATCTTCTGTCTGACCAAGGCAGCAAACCTGTCATGCAAATAGTGACTAAATTAATTTGGGATCCAAAGCAGCTTTGCTGTGTTTATCTCCGAAGTTCCGTATGAGCTCTGTAGAACTGCCCTGTTTGCTCTCTGATGTTCAGAGGGTGTTGTGAAAGGTCCTGTGGGTGAGTTTAATAATTGTCCTTGCTGCAGAGTCCTGTCTGCTTTCAAGGATTTTCTGTGTTTGCTGTTCGTGAAACACATTTGGAATCTGCAAAAGTGGCTCAAGTTAAACTTGTAAATTAATGGCCCAGCTCTTAAAAATGAGCATTTAGTCGATAT
>NW_008674288.1:17759-25651 GCF_000695815.1 Acanthisitta chloris
AATTCCTTCAGACAGTGAGAGGAGGGGGAAACAACAGGAAATCATTAGGTAATTTGTGATGGAGTCAGTGGCAAAGGGCTGAACTCCTCTGATCCTGCTTTGGGGTGTTGGTACTAGCTCAGTATTGAGCTCAGTCCTGTTCAATATCTTTATTGATGATGTGGATGAGGGGATCAAGTGCACCCTCAGGAATTTTGTGGATGTCCTTCAGACAGTGAGAGGAGGGGGAAACAACAGGAAATCATTAGGTAATTTGTGATGGAGTCAGTGGCAAAGGGCTGAACTCCTCTGATCCTGCTTTGGGGTGTTGGTACTAGCTCAGTATTGAGCTCAGTCCTGTTCAATATCTTTATTGATGATGTGGATGAGGGGATCAAGTGCACCCTCAGGAATTTTGTGGATGACATGAAGCTGAGTAGGAGTGTTGATCTGCTGGAGAGCAGGAAGGTTCTGCAGAGGGATCTGGGCAGGCTGGTTCTATGGCTGAGGCTGACAGTGTGAGGTTCAAGAAGGCCAGGTGGTGGGTCCTGCACTTGGGTCACAATGTCCCCCTGCAGTGCTCCAGGCTGGGGGAAGAGTAGCTGGAAAAGACCCTTGTGGTGCTGTTCAACAGCAGCTGAACATGAGGCAGAGTGTGCCCAGGTGGGCAAGACCAATGGCACCTGCTTGTACCAGCCATGGTGTGGCAGCAGGACCAGGACAGTGACTGTCCCCTGTGCTGGCTCTACTGAGGCACCTCCAGTCCTGGGGGCAGTTTTGAGGCCCTCATGACAAGACATTGAGGGGCTGGAGAATGTCCAGAGCTGGGGAAGGGTCTGGAGCACAAGGAGCAGTTGAGGGAGCTGTGAGAGCTCAGCCTGGAGAAAAAGGAGGCTCAGGAAGGACCTTCTCACTCCCTCCAACTCCCTGACAGGAGGTTGGAGCCAGGTAGGGGTTGGGCTCTGCTCCCAGGGAATGAGTGACTGGACAAGGGGAAACAGCCTCAAGTTGTGCCAGGAGAGGTTTTAGGTTGGACATCAGGAGGAATTCCTTCATGGAAAGTGTTGTTAAGCTTTGGAGCAAACTGCTCAGAGTGGTGGTGGAGTCACCATCCCTGGAAGCGTTCAAGAAATGACTGAATGTGGCACTTAGTGCTCTGGTTTAGTTGACACGATGGTGATGAGTCACGGGTTAGACTTGGTGATCTCAGATCTTTTGCAACCTGAATGATTCTGTGATTCTGTGCCTGCCCGTTAGCCTCCCTTTAACCAAGGACAGTGCTGGTGGTGTATCTGTGCAGCTGCTGCTTGCCACCTGTAATATTTAACTAATGGGGAGCAGTTCATGTGCTTTAATTTTACAGCTCAGTAGTAAATGGACTGATTTCCTGGGAAATGCCTTTTCAGGGTTTGGGAATTGTCAGGTGCTTCAAACTCTACTTGTTAAACTTGCTGAGATGAGAACTCACCCTCTAAGTGAAGAGTTGTGCAGCTGGAGAATCTGAGTGAGAACTGCTTCTACTTTCTCCAAAATAGGGATTATAATTAGTGGAACCATTTGACTTGGAGCCAGTTCGAACAGCCTGGCTTAATCTAAATAAAACCCAAATGCTCTGAACAAGTTTTGTCTCCCTTTTCCCCTATCAGGCTGTAATAAATAAATTAAATAATGAGATGCAAAAAGCTCAAAATAGTACTGCAGAGCTCTTGGCAGGAGAGAAAGCAGCTGGTTCTGTGTGCAGGATGAAGGGCAAAACCAAGTTGGGTCTCCAACCTCAATCTTGCTTGTCCCCATGGTGGTCTGCTGTGATAGGTTGCTCTCATCCTAGAGCTCATCTCCTGAGGGCTGAGCACCACCTTTCCCTCTGCTTTCTTGGGAATCATGTTTGCCTTTTGGGGTTGCAGCTCTGTGTGTTGAGGTGTAACACGGCTCTGACATGACTTGGGCTGTGTGGGCATGTGCTCACCTGGACAAGTGCTCATGGTCCAGATACTTGGGATACTTGGAGAGCTCTGGAATTGGATGTGAGAGCTTTAGGATTTCTCAGGAACCATTGTGCACATGTCATTTTTGTATATCTTTTTTTTGTCTTTAAAACTACAAGTGTTTATTTATACCTTTGCATAGATAATTTTAGTATAAGAACAAAATGGTTCCTGCAAACCTTTGTCCAGTGTTTGGGACCTTTATATTTTTCATGTGTCCAAGAGGAATTTATCACTGTGACTGCTTCACTTCTTATCCTTGTGCTATAAATTATCTCTGACAGATTAATTTAAAGCACAGGAGATGAGAGGAAGTTACTGACCGTATGATGCATTGATACATCTGGTTAGGCCTAGGGGGCATTGAGCTCAAATATCCTCCTTGAATGACTTAAAGTTTGGGTTTTTATTGTATTAAACAGCAGAAATGAGGACTAATACCCCAAGATTGCCATCAGTGCTATACCTGTGCACATTCATCAGCCCCCACAGCAGGGTTGGGAACTGCTTTGGGCCAGGAAGAGCAGAACAGTCAAGAGGAAAAGAGCCTTGTAGACGTCCAAGTCATGTCAACACCTTGAAGTCCTTCCCATGACAGCTGAGCGCGGCGGCCAGACAATGCGGCAGTGTTGGAGTGTGCTGGAGGGAAACACTCCATGTCAAGTGGGTGGTGGCTTTCTGCTCCAGAGGGCTCCACATAAGTGGTTCTCCTGATCCTTCCTGATGGGGTACAGTGAAGTGTCAGGTCTCAGTTTCAGCAGTTTTAAGGCAGAAATCACCTTTTTCTGACAGGGTTTTAGGGTGCTGATGGGGTGGTTGGTGTTTGTTTTGTGAATAATGTTTTAGGCCATCTTGGTTATGAATAATGACATGGAAATGTAGGAAGCTAACTGAGAAGCTGGAATGAGGCAAAATAATTTCCCTTCCTGTTTTTCTTAGCAAACTAAGGTGAACAAAGCAACATTCTGTGTTCAATTCATGGGTAGTGCAAACATGCTTTTAGAATAACGTGATGGTTTGGGTTGGAAGAGACCTTAAAGATCATGTAGTTGCATGCCCTGCCATGGGCAAGGATACCTTCCAGTACACCAGGTTACCTCAAGCCATATCCAGCCTGGCCTGGAACACCTTCAGGGATGGGGCAACCACAGCTCCTCTGGGCAACCTGTGCCAGTGTCTCACCACCCTTATAGCAAGTAATTTCTTGATAATATCCCATCTGAACTGGCCCTCCTGCATCTTAAGGCCATCTCCTATGGATGTTATCAGAGGGAGAATAGAATTCTTCATGATGGAATCCTAAATTAGAAGTTGGGATTATTTTTATTTTTAAGAGTTGTTTACTTGGGAGGTGGCCTGTCAGTCCTGCTCAGCCTGGAAGTGAAGTGAGGGGTTATTTCAAAGCTTTGCATAACTGGTGTTGAGTGTCTTTGTTTTTGTTGTTACAAATCTGTTGGGAGCAGATGGAATTTCATTTTTTCCTGCTACCATCCAAGAATAACTCCTTTTGAAGTCATTTCAGCAGCAATAGAAAAGGTGCATATGGCAGAGGTGGGGATGGAAGCAATGATTTTTGCAGCTATGCCTTCCCTGGGGGAGTTTGGCTCTTTCCTGGGTGGTTCGAAGAACACCCACAATTGTATTTCCTGGATTGACCCAAGTGTTCATTACTTTGCCTGTTGGATTTGTTGTTTTGTGGGCTTGATTTTTAAAAAGGCAGAGTTTCTTTGTAGTGATTATCAAGAGAGCTGTGTTAGACGCTGCCTTACTACAAGAAAAGAGGAAAACCCCCCCACCATGTAGGCACATCCTCCTCCACAGCTGAGGAATCAGTAGGCTGTGGCGTGACCTTCCCTGCACTGAGTGTTTCACAGACAAACACTCCAGAGCTACTTATACTAACAGGTCTTGGATTATAGATACTGTAGTGAGACTGTTGCTAAGGCTGCAGTGGCACAAACCATGCATTCTGTACTATGTGCAGTGAGTGTGTTATTTCCAATTTGTCAGCGTTTATTCCAAAAATGGTTTTGCATAGGCTTTGCTTGATTAAAATGTGCTTAAAATGTCTATTTTAGAATCATGGAATGAGCTGGGTTGGAAGGTGCCTCAAAAATCATCCAGTTCTACCCCCTGCCATGGGCAGGGACACCTTCCACTAGCCCAGGTGGCTTCAAGCCCCATCCAACCTGGCCTTGAACACTGCCAGGGATGGGGCAGCCACAGCTTCTCTGGGCAACCTGTGCCAGTGCCTCACCACCCTCACAGGGAAGAATTCTTCCCAATATCCAATCTAACCCTGCCCTTTTGTGAAGCCATTCCCCCTTGTCCTGTCCCTCCAGGCCCTTGTCCCAAGTCCCTCTGCAGCTCTCTTGGAGCCTCTTTAGGCGCTGGAAGAGGCTCTGAGGTCTCCCTGGAGCCTTCTCTTCCCCAGGCTGAACACCCCCAGCTCTCCCAGCCTATCTTGTGTTTTTTTGAAGGATTTATTTTTAATTTAAAGTGAGTTTTCTTGCTGCTTCTTCTGCCCTGGTAAGGAGATATGGCTTGTGTTTTTATAGGCAAGAATTTCTCTGGTGGATTAGGAAATATCTGATCTGGATTGTAAAACTTAATGTGCAGATGCATTTAATAAAGCAGAACAGTTTACAGTGCCTGAACCATCCCTTTTCCCAAGGGATTTAGACTGGTCACAGCGAGGCTGACAGACACACTCTGGCATTTGAAAATCCCTTCAACTCTTCACCTCCTGCAGTTCAGAGCTGTGAGTTACTGGATGACTTTCACATTTGGTTTGTTTTTTCGGGCTCTTAAATAAACATTTGGATGGTTTGAATGCTGTGGGTTTACTTCATTCTTGCCAGGAGCTGGTGGAAAAGCTTAGGCTGCCTGGTAGAGTCATCTGAGTGTGGTTAAAGTGACCTGTGGCAGCTGTAGAAAGTTTTCATTGAAGGGATAAAGATGATTTAATCAAAGCAACATTGTCTGGTCTTTTCTGCCTTTGCTAAGCCAGGATTTGGGCTGTGTGTTTGGGTGTGAAGTGCTACAGGTGACCTGCCATCCCAGGGGGGTGTGTGAGTTGCTGGATGAATGCTTGGTGTTTACATTGTTAGTATTTAAATGTAGTCCTGGCTCAATTCGAGTCACCTGGATTAATTTATCCAGATTTTTTTTTTTTAAGTTTTGTTCTACTTAACAAAGAGGAACTTCTCAAGGAAGCCGAGTGTTCATCTGCCTTCATTAAAGACCTGAAGTATTCAGTATTTAACTCCTTTTTTTTTTTTTTTTCTTTAGTGTGAGATTGCTTTCATTAAAATGAAGTTTGGGGGAAATACCATTTGTGCCTTTCTGCAGAAATTACAAATCATTCTTTTTCTCACTGTGGTTAAGAATTTAGCACAACAGTTCGTGGGATAGAGGAACAGCTGGCTTGGACTGGAAAAGGGAAGGAAGGGAGAAGAACTGATTAAGTGTTTGTGGAAGTATTTACCATTCTGTACCAATGTGTACGTGGAAGTGAGAAGTCCTTGTAAAGGCAGAAATTGGGAGAGCTTTTTTGTTCCCATCTTTCTTTCCCTGGATATTGACAATCTGAAGTTAAATGTGTCTTGTGTGTGCTGGGAATGTCAGTGCTCATTTCCAGTTGCTTCTGCAGGTGCTGACAGATAGAATCCTGGAATGGTTTGGGTTGGGAGGGATCTTAAAATCCATCTAGTTTCAACCCCTTGCCATGGACAGGAACACCTTCTACTAGCCCAGGTTGCTCCAAGCCCCATCCAGCCTGGCCCTGAGCACTTGCAGGGATAGAGCAGCTACAACTTCTTTGGACAACCTGTCATGGTGCCCCACCACCCTCATTGTAAAATACTTCTTCCTTGTAACTTATCTATATCAGTTTTGTTTCAGTTGGAAGCCATTCCCTCTTGTCCTGTCCCTCCAGGCATTTGTCCAAAGTCCCTCTCCAGCTCTCTTGGAGCCACTTTAGACACTGGAAGAGGTTCTGAGGTCTCTCTGGAGCCTCCTTTTCTCCAGGCTGAACACCCCCAGCTCTCTCAGTCTGGCTCCACAGCAGAGGTGCTCCAGCTCTCAGAGCATCTCCATGGCCTCCTCTGGACTCTCTCCAGCAGCTCCACATCCTTCTGCTGTTGGTGCCCCAGAGCTGCAGGTCTCACCTGAGCAGGGCAGAGGGGCAGAATCCTCCTTCACCTGCTGCTCATGCTGTGGGATGAGCCCAGCACACAGAGGGTTCTGGGTGCCGGTGCACATGGGCAGGGCATGTCCAGCCTCTCATCCACCAGCACACCCAAGTCCTTGATGGGGCTGCTCTCAACCCATTCTCCACCCGCCGTGTTTGTGCTTGGGTTTGCCCTGGCCCATGTGCAGCATCTTGCACTTGGCCGTGTTGAACCTCATGAGGTTCCCATGGTCCCACCTCTCCAGCCTGTCCGGTCCTGCTGGATGCCCTCTCATCCTTCAGATGTGTCACCAGCACCACTTAGCTTGGTGTCATCAGCTGTTCAGTGGGAGGGAACAGGACTGGAACCAAACTAGTTTGTGTGGCCAAGCACTGACCTTGGGTTGGGCTCTCCTCCCTTGAGCCTGTGGTCACAGTCCTGCCTGAGTGACTGTTCATAATCCTTCAGGTGGATGTGCTGGAGGGACTGTTAGGAGAGAGAGCTCAAGTGGCTGAAGGGAATATGTCTGGGAGAAGATTTCACTGAAATGAGGCACAAAATGGAATAATTCAATCAGATTTTAGGAGATTGTTCTAATCAAAAAGTTGGGCTATTTTTATTATTGGTGCTCTGTGGACTTGCCCTTCTCCCCTCAATGAAATTCTTCTCTGTCCCTCCTTCAAGACAAATACTATTTACATGCCTTTCATTCTTTACAGTAATGCGCATGAGGAGGACGACATTTTTGGGGCAGACAGAATATTCTAGTGTGATAAAGAATAATAGCATGTTAAGGGATTGGAATGGACCTTAAAGTCTGTATAAACATAGAGACTATATTTCTAGGGGACCACACTTTCCTCTTCCTGGTTTAATTTTTGGTGCTTAAAGAGCTGCTGTGGATGTTGTATGATTTTTACTCCTCATGGCATCCTTGAGAACATCTTCCTTAGTACCATGTTATCAAAGGGCCATTAAATCTCTATATTGCCTGAGAATTTGTTTCATTAATGAATCTAATATTTTTAATGGATTCTCTCCTCTTTGCATGCCCTTCTGAGTGTTGTTTCAACCAAAAACCTGCTTCGAAGTGTTAACGATTTGTCATTCTGTAGGTTCACAAAGGCCTACCTGGATTTTGGGATGTATTTGGGCTATTTTAGTTATCTAAAGCTGAGGATCTGCGTCAAAATGCATTTTCAGGTTGGGACCAAACGAAAGTTAACCTTCACATCAAGCAGTTTCCTAACCACTTTATTTTTTAGGGATCAGTTTTCCCAGCAGGTAACTGCTACATAGTAGCTTAGAAATTTTCGAATGTCAGGCAGGAAATAAAAGGAATTATTTCTATCCCTGTTAGGAAAGTGGGTCAGGCTGTGATGTTTATTTATAGAATGTCTCAATATTTTCTTTTCTGCTGCAACACTGACTAGGTTTCCACTTGAGCTTTTCTGTAAATGCTACTACCAGGGCTGAGCTCTGCATTTGGGCTAGAATCAGCAGGGATGGAGGGAGGCAAGTTTGCAGCTAAACCAGACTCTAGATGTGCTGCTTGAGGGTTCAGTGGGGATTTTGGGGTGCAGTGGTTAGGAAGAATCAGGCAGCCGTTTGGAAAGGGGAAAGGAAAGAGATTGGTGCTGTGACTTTTACTTTTCTCATAGAGACTTGAGGCTCTGCTTTGTCTTAGCAACATGCAGGAGGATGATGGTCTTCTGCTCCATGGGGATGGCCTTAAACTCCATTTATTTCCAATTCC
>NW_008674288.1:25686-49578 GCF_000695815.1 Acanthisitta chloris
TTCACAATACGACGCATGTCCTGCTGATGAATGCTTTTGCCTGGGTTTAAATGTAGGCCTGAGAACTTGAAAGCTTATCAAAGTGAAGTACTCTTCAGCTGGAGGAGAACATTGATGTGTCTGTCAATTCTGGGCATGTGGGATTTAAAGAATTTTAATTACAAGGCTTTATTGACAAGGTACCCAGGTGTGCTGTACTGCAACTTAAATGGTTGTGCAG
This sequence comes from Acanthisitta chloris, assembly GCF_000695815.1. Lineage (NCBI taxonomy): Eukaryota > Metazoa > Chordata > Aves > Passeriformes > Acanthisittidae > Acanthisitta > Acanthisitta chloris. The sequence goes on from NW_008674288.1 coordinate 25,907, forward strand.
ATACTTCAGATCCATTGAGTAATTGAATATTTCTAATTTGGGGGAAGGGCTGAGAAATCATCTGACAAACTTTGTGTGTTATTTGCAAACAAGTGAATCGTAGAGTCATGGAATGGTTTGGGTTGGAAGGGACCTGAAAGGTCATCTAGATCCAACCCTCTGCCATGAGCATGGACACCTTCCACTAGACCAGGTTGCTCCAAGCCCCATCCAACCTGGCCTGGAACACTCCCAGAGATGGGGCAGCCACAGATTCTCTGGGGGCAAGGTGTGCCAGTGCCTCAGCATCCTCACAGGGAAGAATTCTTCCCCAATATCCCATCTATCCCTGCCCTCTGGCAGTGGGAGGCCATTCCCCCTTGTCCTGTCACTCCATGTCCTTATCCAAAGTGCCTCTCCAGCTCTCCTGAAGCCCTGCCTTGATTCACAGTTAACTTTTGAAACAGGAGGGCAGAGGAATGAATGAAAGTATTATTGACTGCTAGAGAAACAGATTCAGATTGGTAGAATCAGAAGTACCTCTTGACATGGTCTAAAATAGCTCATTTGTTAAATAAAAGGTATTTTTTGTTAGATTATTAAGCCTTTTAGCTTGAAAAAATTTAGCTAGATGTGTGTTCAGTTGGTTTAAGGTTCTGCATATACCAAATGTGTGTAGACTCTTTTCTGTTGAAGTGACACTGACTTGTATTTTACCCTAAAATGAGTTGAAAATTTTGCACATATGAATACAAGATGACACAACAGAAACTACTCAGTTAGAATGTTGTGTAGAATTTGTTCTGTTTTTAGTTTGTAACCATAATTTCAGTAGTGTAACACTTTATTTTTTAAGAGGGATTCTGTAACTCCGTGACCCTTGATTTAAGCATATTTTGTTGTGTATGTCTTACATATTACCTGAAGTCAGGTTGGAACATCCAATCCAATGAATTTTTATTGGTGTTCCAGTGGTAGACCTTGCTGGGACCTGTCTGACTTTGGAAATCTTCCATCACAAGCCTTTGATGATTCTCTTTGACCTTTACAGTAATGTGTTTTCTTGGTCCTTTTGTCTTGTAGAGCATTGGGCTTTGAGGTAAGACATTTGCAAGGGCTCTTGGCCGAAGGTGGTAAGGATTCACGGTGGGCAGGGGAAGGAGGGGGTTGATGTATTCTTTTTCCTGCTGCAAACTGAGGTGGTTTATGCTGTGTGAGTTTTATTTGCTTCTGCTGTGTGCTGTTGTCTCGTCCTGCCTGGCCTGAAGCAGACAACTCCCTGCCGTAAACCCCAGGAGCATTCCAGGACCACCAGTGAAGGATGAGAGTTGAGTTTTTCAGGGCCTTAAAACACTTGCAGCTAAATTATCTTTATTTCAGAGAACTAGGCCAAGATCCAATACGTGGATTTGTGAACAGATGGGGAAAGCAGAGTACAACTGTTGGATCAGCTTAATAGACAACTGCTGTAGTGTTCACCATCTGCATGGCTGTTGTCTGGGGGATGGTGCTGGGTGAAGGTGGGCTTCAGGGGACATCATGAGGTGTCCTTTTGTCATGGTAATGTTTCTGCATGTAGTACAGGCACTGGGGAAGGTGTTTTGAAGAATTAAAAGATGATAAGATCGGAGTTGATGTGGTGTGGAGGCAGAGATCAACGATAATAGCGAGATAATAGAGCAAAGCTGCAGAAATCTATGGTGACAAACACTGCCTGGGTGAAGAACACACTCCTGTGGTGTAATTATAATAATAATGCCTTTTATTCTTTGTATTCCTCAGTAAATTTGAATGGGGGAAGAATTGGTAGTAAAGGTACACAACAGTGTTGACATTTACACTGCAGCTTGGCGGCTCGATTCGGCAGAGATAAGGCTGAGGTTATTACAGTGAGTAATGCTGTTGTGTGGTCCCTGAGATGGGCTGGGAATAATGAAATAGGAGGATGGGCAGTGATCTGAACTTGGAGATGTTTTCAGTTTGTATTTAATAGCTGGAAAAACTTAGAGGCAAGAACACGAGTAGAGCTCCAGTGTGTTTCTGGTGCTTCCAAACACAGGTGGTATCAAGGCAGTGTCTAACCCATAGGTGTGAAGTGGTGGGGAAATGCCAGTGATCCTTTGAGATCCAGCATGGTTTTAGGGAGTCTTTTGATTGTTCCTGATATGAGGAAATGGAGTTGGAGGAGGGAAATCAGCTTTTCCTTCATGGTGTCTGTTGCCTGAGTCTCAGGGTTGGGGATTTGCATTATTTTTGTATTTGAAATTAAATATAGATAATTATTTTAATTATTAGGAAAATAATCTTTATTATTAGGAAAAATGCTTTACTATTAGGGAAACATTCTTTGCTTATTAGGAAGCAATTCTTCCCTGCAAGAGTGGTGAGGCACTGGCACAGGTTGCCCAGAGAAGCTGTGGCTGCCCCATCCCTGGAAGTGTTCCAGGCCAGGTTGGATGGGGCTTGGAGCAATGTGGTCCAGAGGAAGGTGTTGTCAGGGGGTTGAAAACAGATGCTTTTTAAGGTCCTTTCCAACCCAAGCCATTCCACGATTCTATGATTCTAATTTGGTGTCTAGTCAAATGACTTTTCCCTGGATATAGTTGACTTGCTTATAATAACAACTTTTGGGTTTGTAGGCTAAGGGAGCAAGCTTTTTCCATAAAGAGGACCCAAAATGCATTTTTAGATTAAAATGTCTTTAAAATTCCTCTCCTTCCCCAGCAGGAAAGCTGGTTGAGCAAGTGAAATGTTAAAGGTATAACTAGACATCCGTGAGAAGCTCCAGGTGTGGCTCAGCTTATTTAAACTGAGGAGGGAATGTGTTCCAAGATGAGAGCTGCTGGAACCAGGTGGCAGCTCCAGTGGGATAAGGACAGAAGCACCAGCCCTCCCGGAAAGAGACCACCTCAGTGACTTTCATTTTTGATGGCAGCAGAGGAGCAGGAGCTGGAACACTGTCTTGTGATTGAGGTATTGGTGACTAACTGCAAAGAGGCAATATTTGAAGATACTCGCTTTCTAGCTTGTTGGCTTAATCATTTTGAAGGCTGTAGCAGCACTTACTCCTTCTGAGCAATCTCAGGCTGTCCACAGACATTCAGTCATCTTTGGAGTGCAGCAGCTTGTCAGATCAAGGCAGATCTTCCAGGACCGAAGAGGGATTTAGCAGGTTTTTGACTTGGGGTTGTGACTCAGACATGAGAGCTTGTGTTGATACATTTTACCTGCTGCAGTTTTTCTGAGCATCCTTTCTCAGACCTCTAAGGGCTTTCCAGGCTCTGCCCTTATCTCTGATCAGCAGCCAGGAAATCGCTTTACATATTTTTACATATCTCCTACAGAAGGGGAAGGCTAATCTCTGCCTTTGAAGGAACAGTGTTTCCCATATCAAATTAACTGTGTCAGTCAGCCAATTTTTTTTTCTGTGCTCATTAGCATCAGTTCAATTGTACCATGGAAGGTGGGAGGTAAGCAGAAGATATTGAGCATAGAAAATGATTGTCACCCTTCTATGACCTCTGTGCCATGGAGAGATTGGCACAGTGGTGCTGAGTGACCTTGAAATACCTGATTGTCTGGGAGGAAAATCCTGGTGAGGGCAATGCAGGAAGTGGCTTTGTGAGTGCTGGAGTTGCAGTGTGGTGCTGTAAGAGTGGTAAAGATGCTTTTTGCTTGCAAACCCATCAGATTAGGCCAGGTTGGATGGGACTTGGAGCAACCTAGCCTGGTGGAAGGTGTTCCTGCCCATGGCAGGGAATTGGAACTGGGTGGTCTCTGAGGTCTCCCAAACCATCCTATGATTGTCTAGGCTGTGTGACTCTTTGCTGTGGAGTAAATGGCATTTTGGTGGGGATTTTGAGCTCTCACTTTCCAAACTAAGTGTGCAAATCAGTTGGGGTTGTAGCAGACTCATGGATGCACCTTCACCTGCACATTGTGCTGTTCATAGGCTGATGAGAATTGCTTGAGGATAGAGACAGTGGCACAGGTTGCCCAGAGAAGCTGTCTCTGCTCTATTCCTGGAAGTGTTCCAGGCCAGGTTGGATGGGGCTTGGAGCAGCCTGGTCTAGTGGAAGGTGTCCCTGCCCATGGCAGGGGGTCAGAACTAGGGGATCTTTGAGGTCTCTTCCAACCCAAACCAGTGTGTGATTACAGTGGCAGCAGTGACTTTTGGATGAGTTTGGTCATCTCCAGGACTTTATCTCAGTTTCACTGGAGGATTTGCACATGGAGGGAGATGTGGAGTAGTTCATAGTCTTTGTTTAGGTACCTGTTGCTGCGTAGGCTAAATCCTTATCAAGCTGGATTTTGCAGTAATGTCATTACCTTCATCTGTGAGAGCAGGCCTGTAATTAATTGTACCTTCCCAGCTTTACCTGTGCTGTGGCACTGAACTGGCAGAAGGGATTTAGCTGTTCTACATTAGAGATTCATGGAATAGATGCATAGATTGTTCATCTGCTTCTCTCATACCCCATGTGGCTGATCACTCTTTAATGCCTATAAATTAAGGCGGTGGTTATAGGATATATCCTTTAACTCAGAGCCCTAAGTGAGAACATGACCAAAGCCAAATTGTTCATCACTTTAGGCTAGAAAGCCTTTGTTCTGGTAATAGGCTGTAACAGCCCTTTCTCTATTGCCTTCAACTCCAAATTTACCCCAAACAATGACTTGTAATTGTGGAGTGCTTGAGGCACTTGGAAGGAGAGGGTAGGAAAACTCATGATCCAAGGGGCTTTTGAGTTTGTTTGGGCTTGTTGTTTCTATTTTGGATTTTTTTAGTGGAAAGGCTGTGCTAAACCTCTCCAGACAAGATGCTGGTAAGTTTCGTGTGACTGTGTCACTGCACTGTGACTGAAAGCAATACAAACCCATTTTGAGATCCATTGATGACCTCTCAGAGGTTATTTTTCAGTGTATTTTATAAATCAAACCAACTTGCATACATTTTCTGGTGAGCAGTGAAGAAAAGGCAAGCTGCATTTTCTCTTTCATAACTCTTCTGCTGAAAATAAGTACATTCAACACCCCATTGCCAGCATATAATGTACCCTTGATATTGCAAAGCTTTGGAAGGAAGTGCTGCAAAATGATTTAATCCTAAATTATAAACTACTTCATGTGAGTTTTTATGCTCACCTAATAACAACAGGATTGCTTTAGATTTATTAGATAGTAATTAGTCAGCAGCTTTGAGACTTTGCATTGGTGTGCTGTTCCTGTCTCTGTAGGAACTTTCTCAGTGTGTACTAATTTGTATTTGAAAAATACACACTGGCAGTATTACTCATGTTATTATTAAAACCACATGGATTTATCTGGTAATTTCCAAGATCAGACTTGCCTTTTTACTTAGGAGATGCCACTGAGTGCTGCTTGATTCTCTTGTGTTCATGTTGTGCTTTCAGGGCCTACCAGAACCAGTGGGGAGTAACAAAATACACAGAATTATGTTATATAAAATATTTCCCTTTGAAGCTCTCTTTTCCAGGTCTTCATTCTTGTCAGTGCTGCACTTTTGTTCTAAAAAATGAGCTGGAATAGGCAGCATTGAAGGTTGGAGCCCTGTAGGTTGAGCTCCCTAGCTCCCTTCTTTCCCTTTGAGGTCCACTTGAAAATCAGTGGAAAATTCAGTGTACACAACACTATGAACATTGAAGTTTGCAACAAGCCCTAAGTACTGTGTATAAATGCACATCAGTATATCTATGCTAATTTTTTTTAAGCTGAGTTTTGTAAACAGGTTATTGCAGTTGTTTTTCTCCTTTGGCGGTTTTGAAGTCAGTATTGCAGTTTTGGACCTTGTAAGTATTGTAGTAAAGACCTTTGTGGTTTCTTAGGGTGTAGCACGTGCTCCTTGCAGAGTAAACGTAACACCCAGGTGGTATGGAAGAGATTCTTTTGGAGTAACAACATGTACTACCAAGTTAGCAAAGAGGAGTGGGAGTTGATGCCTTTCTGTACTGTCTGGTGTATGGGCTTTGCATCTGAGTGATAAAATCGTCATAGCATCATAGAATTGTTAGGTTAGTAAAGCCCTCTAAGGTCAGCAAGTTCAGTCATTCCCTCAGCACTGCCAAGGCCCCCACTAACCATGTCCCCAAGTGCCACATCCACATGGCTTTTAAATCCCTCCAGGGATGGTGCTGCCACCTCTGCCCTGGGCAGCCTGTGCCAGAGCTTGACAACCCTTTCCATGAAGGAGTGTCTCTAATATGCAATCTAAACCTCCCCGGCACAACTTGAGGCTGTTTCCTCTTGTCACTTGTTCCCTGGGAGCAGAGCCCAACCGCCACCTGGCTCCAACCTCCTGTCAGGGGATTGTAGAGAGTGAGAAGGTTCCCACTGAGCCTCTTCTTCTCCAGGCTGAGCCCCCACAGCTCCTTCAGCTGCTCCTTGTGCTCCAGACCCTTCCCCAGCTCCATTCCCTTCTCTGGACATGTTCCAGCTTTCTTGTCATGAGGGCCCCAAACTGCCCCCAGGACTGGAGGTGCCTCAGCAGAGCCAGCACAGGGGACAGTCACTGCCCTGGTCCTGCTGCCACACTGTGACTGGTACAGGCCGGTGGCCTTCTTGCCCCACCTGCCCCTTCCCCAGCTCTGGACATGCTCCACTCTAGACGTAGCTTTCTTGTCATGAGGGCCCCAAACTGCCCCCAGGACTGGAGGTGCCTCAGCAGAGCCAGCACAGGGGACAGTCACTGCCCTGGTCCTGCTGCCACACTGTGACTGGTACAGGCCGTTGGCCTTCTTGCCCACACTCTGCCTCATGTTCAGCTGCTTTTGTCTGGCACCCCTTTTCCACCAGACAGCTTTCCAGCCACTCTTCTCCCATCCTGGAGCACTGCAGAGGGATGTTGCCTCGTGCAGGACCCACTACTTGGCCTTGTTGAACATCACATTGTAAATATGCCCAAAGCATTCAGTGGGGCCAAAGACCTCAGAGACTGGGGGCAAGTTACCAGGGTTAGGATCTTTCAAGTGTACATGTGAGTAGCCTAATGAATGTCAGGAAAATGTTCTGCATCCAAGTCCTTCATTCCTGGAGTGTTTTTCCTCCTCGGGTTACTCACGTGTTCCCTTCCCGAGCCTCTGCTCCCAGACAAAGCCGAAACAGTGTGTAGGACATGTCCCAGTTATCTGTGCCCACCAGCACTGCCTCACGTACAGCACAGGCAGCAAGGAACCAGAGAACAGGGTGTTATTTGCCATTTTATTGGAGCTGAGAGAGCAGCTGAGCTTTCTGAATTGAATGGAAAGATAAAATTCCAGTTTCAGTTTGCTGAGGACTTAATTCTGTGTGTCTCTGGGAGAGTGTTTATAGACTAACATGAATGCTGCTGCCCTGCTCATGCCAGGCAGCACAGGGGGGGTGAGAACTTAAATACTGTTTCTTTTCCTTTCAGAGACATCAACTCTGATTTATTGGTTTTGGTTTTTATATCCTTTATTTATTCATAGTGGCAGCAAATTTGGTAAGGAGTCTGGGTAACGTACACTTACGTGTTTAATAACATATCAGAGAAGTTTGTACTTATATTTTTAAAACTACGTGCCATGTTTTGTTTTGACATTGCTGAAATTTCATTAGATTATGTTGAAACACTCTAGTTTTTTCCCCCTGAGATGTGACATGGAGCTACAGTACTAACAGGATTATTTTACCCATTTCTCATCACTCTCAGTAGCATTTCTGTGGAGAATAATTTAGTAATTGTTTCCAGATCAAATTGTTCAAAGAGTTTTGTGAGCAGAGGCTCCCTGAGAGCTTGGCATGCTGCATGAGGTTGTTTTTAGCTTGGGAGACTTGCTCAGGTTTCCAGAATCTGTTTGCTCTTGGTTGCAGGCAAAGTGCTGTCAGTGTTGATGCCGTTTGATTCCTGACTTTTCCACTGATGTTATTTTCAAGAGGATGAAGTTTTATACAAAAGTCTAGATGGTATTGCTTGCAGCTTGGCACCTGGTTTTGCAAATTCCTGCTCAGTACATAAGTGATTTGAGTTTTCACAGATGTTGAAGCTTTAAAATAAATGTGTATCATAGAATCACAGAATGCTTTGGGTTGGAAGGAATCTTTTAAAGACCACCTTGTTCCACCCCCTGCCATGGGCAGGGACGCCTTCCACTAGACCCGGCTGCTCCCAGCCCCATCCAGCCTGACCTGGAACACTCCCAGGGATGGGGCAGCCACAGCTGCTCTGGGCAACCTGTGCCAGTGCCTCACCACCCTCACAGGAAAGAATTTCTTCGTAATATCCAGCCTAAATCTATATCGTCTGTGTGAGTGTTTTGGTTTTTTTTTTTTTTTTTTTTTTTTAAATCTCACCTATCTGTATACCTACATCTGTGTCTCCATAGAAGGTACAGATGCTTTCTGTGCTCCTGAAGGTCAGTTTTGTCTTTACTTGCTTAAATGTTTATCTCCTAGAGAATTTCAATTATTGGCTTTTAAAACAATTAAACTCAACGTCTGAAGTTGAAAAGTGTTGTAATAAATTCATATGGAGAGAGAGAGGGAGGTGGTTTTTAATAATCTGGGTTTTGCCTTTTTAATTTGGGTTAGAGATGAGCATTGGAAGTGCTCAGTGGAAAAGAGTCTGGAAAATCATTTTTGACTCAGTCAAAATATTTAAAAAAGATGAGATGATAACATTAACAGGTCACTGGGAAAAGACACACAGAAGGTTCCAAGATACTGGTTTGGGGAACTTCTGATCTTGTTTCCTTCTCTTTTTTGCCAAGTTTGAATTTACAGTGTTTTTGTTGTACTGAAGCTCTGTTCTAAGTAGGACAGTTGGGTTTTGCCAGAGGGCTGTGATTTGCTCCAGCCATGTGTGCTGACAGTGGAATTTAGAACCTGCCTAGGTAGGAGACCTGGTTCAGGTGCCAATGTGTGCTCTGTCAGAACATGGTGTTTGGGCACTTTCAGATGCTGCTGCCACTTGCTGTCATCCTTCCCTGGCATTGATTTTCAGCTGTTTCTGCAATACTTCAGAAATTGGTTAAAACCCACTGGGAATATTTTGACTAATTCATATGAGATGGGAATGTTTATCCAAACAGTTTGGTTCTTGGCCTTGTCTTCTGCTTGTCTAGAATTTGTGCTGTACAGTGATTGCAGATACTGATAATAATCAAATAATCATGGTATGGTTTGGGTTGGAAGGGACCTTAAAGATCATCTTGTTCCGCCCCCTGCCATGGGCAGGGACCCCTCCCACTAGCCCAAGTCACTCCAAGCCCCATCCAACCTGGCCTGGAACACTCCCAGGGATGGGGCAGACACGGGTTCTCTAGGCAACCTGTGCCAGTGCCTCACCACCCTCACAAGGAAGAATGTTTTTCTAACATCCACTTCAAACCTACTCTCTTTCCATTTGAAATCATCCTCCCTTGTCCTGTCCTTTCATGCGCTTGTAACCAGTCCCTCTAACTCCTTTTCAGCCTTTCTTGCCATTTCTCTTTCCACTGAAAGTTTTTAATGGTTTTAATTGCATGTACATTGAGTGTCCTGGGATGAATGATTCCAACTGTACTTGCTTTTTACACATCCTTCTCCAGAGTCTTTTGCTGCTTTCAAGTTGTCACCACCTGGTTGGTTATAGGTGCAGAGGGAAGGGATGGTGTAGGGTAGTCCTGGCAGTGTCCCAGGAGTGGGACCACATAACATGTGATGACCTGGGGATGGGAATGTGCTGTGGGATGACCTGGGGATGGGAACATGCTACCAAAGGTGGGGGATGCCTGGAACTTATGTGCTCTGAGTTTGTCCTGAGATATGTCTTTGATGCACGAGGAATTAAGGTCTGTTTTGCACTAGAGGGTTATCATAGACTGGTTTGGATTGGAAGGGACCTTCAAGAACATCTTTATCCACACTCTCCCATGGGCAGGGACACCTTCCACTAGACCAGGTTGCTCCAAGCCCCATCCAACCTGGCCTGGAACACTTCCAGGTATGGGGTATGGAGATCAGACCTCTGTTCAGGAGGTCATCAGGGAGTTTGTTGAGAGTCAAGTACAGAATGGGTGAGAGGTCACACCATGAACTGTGTCTGAACATCATCCAGGAATGGTGTAGTTTGTATAAATAAATGGTTTAGGAATAATTTTTGCTTTTCTGTTGGGGAATTCCTTTTGCTGGTTATGTGGTATATCCACACAAGTGCATTTGACATCCGTCTGATAGAGATACCATCAGTCTTGAAGTCATGTCCTTTGAGGTGTCATTCTCAAAGGTCAATCATCAGAAGTCATGTAAGGAGAGTTCAGCGGGAGAATCGCAATGGGTTTTTGTTGTGCTGTTGTTGGTTTGTTTCAAGTGGCTCCTGAGTAAATAAAAATCTAATGATGAATCTTAAGAATGTAGGAAATCCTTTCCAAATGTTTCAGACCCCTGGAGACTAATCCTTGTCTATGTTTTTTCTTTACAGGCTCACTGGACCTTCAGGGTATGTCACAGATGGGCCTGGGAATTACAAATACAAGACAAAGTGCACGTGGCTCATTGAAGGAAGGTGAGTGTTGGAAGTATCTTGGGTTTGCCTCCTGCTTACTGTGGCTTTCAATTGAGGTTTATCTGCATTTAGTGTTTTTAGGTCTCAGGAGTCTTTCTAGCCATTCTTAAAGCTGGATTGGGCAACACTTATTCTTGGTAAATAAGTTTGTTGGTGGGTTTTGTTTTTGGGTTTTTTTTGTGCAAATGAACCCTTCAAAACTGGCTAGAGGTTTTTTGTTGAAACAACATGTGGTAAACACGAATCAGTGCATTTGTGTAAATAATGAAGGATTATGAATTGTTTAACTGATAGTGAGCCATTCAGATGCTGGGATTCACTGTGCATGGGAGTTTTTGGCAGTATGGAGAGAAAAAAGGAAAAACACTCTGAAAGCCTTCATTGATGAAGAATTACTTCTTGTAGTGATGTACTTCAGATGCTTCTTCACTCACTGGGCCATGAGGACTTGAGAAGGACCATTGACCTTTTTCACAAAGCTCTAAACTGGGAGAAGTCCCTCACACCTCTCCCCCTCACTTCTTTGCCCTTCCTGTATTTGGTCCTTATATTGCTTACAGCAATGCCTTGTAGAGATTTTTAGGAATAACATATTTAGTGCCTGTCCTCTGACTGTTACCTGATTGGTATTGCAGCAGTCCAGAGCATCTCACTTGTTAAATTCTATTTTTCATAGTCCCAGGCAGTTGCCAGGGCTGTAAAATCAATTTGTTTAGTGTCTAAAAGTGTTGCCTGTTTGGATATGATGCTGTGTGTTAAGAGTTGTGTTCAGTCACATTCCATATTGTTCCCTGAATCTGAAAGTTTCAAATTTGTGAATTGGAATGAGTAATGTGAGAGCACGAACTTCATAGAATCATAGAATTTTAGGGGTTGGAATGGACCTTAGAGATCACCTAGTCCCAACCCCCTGCCCTGGGCATGGATACCTCCCACCACACCAGGTTGCTCAAGGCTTTATCCAGCCTGGCTTTGAACACTGCCAGGGTTGGGGCAGCCACAGCCTCCCTGGGCAGCCTGTGCCAGTGTCTCACTAACCTCACAGGAAAAAACTTTCTCCTAATAATCTAGCCTAAATTTCCTTCCTTCAATTTGAATCCGTTACCCCTTGTCCTGTCACTACAGTTCCTAACCAAGAGTCCCTCTGCAGCTTCCCTGGAGCCTCTTCAGATCCTGGAGTGTTGCTGTGAGGTCTTCACACAACGTTCTCTTCTCCAGGCTGAACAGCCCCAACTCCTTCAGCCTGTCCTCATAGGGGAGATGCTCCAGTAGTCTTACCAACTTCATGGCCTCCTCTGGACTTGCTCCAACAGTTTCATGTCCTTATGTTGATGGTAGCAGAACTGCACTCAGTATTCCAGGTGGGGTCTCACGAGAGCAGAGTAGCTGGTGAGAGTCACCTTTGACTTGCTGGCCACACTCCTTTGGAGTGTGCAACTTGCACTTAATGCTGTAAGCTGAGATACCATGGCAACCTGGAGGATAAGAACTTAGTAAAAGCCCAGAGTGCATTTTTCCTTGGTCTTCTCCCTGTGTTTGACATCTCTGTCCATGACAGGGACAGTGGGCTTGAGGCACCCTCAGCAGGTTTGCTGGCAACATCAAGCTGTGTGGCCGCACAGTGGAGGGAAGGGATGGTCCAGAGGGACCTGGACAGGCTGGAGAGGTGGGACCATGGAAACCTCATGGAATTCAACAAGGCAAAGTCAAGGTGTTGCACCTGGGTCGGGGTGATCCCAAGGACACAGGATGGGCAGAGAATGGCTGGAGAGCAAGACCAAGGACTTGAGGATGTTGATAATGAAAGGCTGGACATGCCCCAGCCATGTGCACTGGCACCCAGAAACCAGCTGTGTGCTAGGCTCATCCCACTGCATGGGCAGCAGGTGAGGGGAATTCTGGCCCTCTGCCCCACTCACTGGCAGTGCTGCCTCCAGCTCTGGGTTCCTCATCACATGGAGGACATGGGCTTCTTGGAGCAAGTCCAGAGGAGGCTATGGAGATGCTTTGAGGGCTGGAGAACCTCTGCAGTGGAGCCAGGCTGGGAGAGCTGCAGCTGTGGAGCCTGGAGAAGAGAAGGCTTCAGGGAGACTTTAAAGTCCTTTTCAGTGTCTTAGGAGGCTCCAAGAGAGCTGGAGAAGGACTTTGGACAAGGGCCTGGAGTGCTAGGACCAGGGGGAATGGCTTCCCACTGCCAGAGGGCAGGGTTAGATTAAATATTGGGAAGAAATTGTTCCCTGTGAGGGTGGTGAGGCACTGGCACAGGTTGTCCAGAGAAGCTGTGGCTGCCCCATCCCTGAAATTGTTCCATGCCAGGTTGGATGGGACTTGGAGCAACGTGGTCTAGTGGAAGGTGTCCCTGCGCATGGCAGTAGCGTTGGGACTAGCTGTTCTTTAAGGTCCCTTCCCACTCAAACCATTCCTTGTTTCTTTGGGAGGTCTGATGGGTAGGGGGGAACTCATATTCACTGTATCTGCTTCATTTATTTGGGATAAGGAAGTTAAGTTCCTAAGCTCCCAAGATCCTCAAAGGTGAGGGCTAAACTGCCTCAGAGAGACATCCAGAACGTTGCAGTTGAGAGCCAACCACTCACTAACTCTGCAAGGAGTCCAGGTCTTTGAGGTGGTTCAGATCAAAAGTTGGATGCACAAGTGGCAACACCTTTTAATTTTTGGAGGTAGTAGGAATACAACTGCTGACAGTTTGCAATTATTTATAATTAAAAATGTTTTGCAAGAATGTTATTACAGCCAAAGCAGCCTCAGCACTTCCAGCACAGACGCTTAACCATCACAGCTTCTTTTTTAAAGGATATTGTGACTCATATTTTTATCAGAAGTGTACTGCTGCTCACGAGTCCTCCATAATGTCACCACAACTGCTCCTCCAGCCTTTATTTGCTGCTGCTGAGAAGCTTCCTAGAGAACCATGACTTAATGAGGTTTGAAGTGAGATCTTCCTTGCTGGAAAGACAAAAATGTTCCTCCCTGTTGCACAGCCAGGCATTTAGGTTGGAGTCTTTTTCCTGCTTCTGACTGTTTGTACCCTGCTGTCAGAGGATGGTTCTAAACAGAAAGGAGATAATCACACTGATTAAAGCAGCTGAAATATGCAGCAGTGTGAAAAGAGCCCAAGCTCACTGCCAACTTGAAATTCCCAGAGATCTGGACTTGGAAAGCAGTGTCTGCAAAGCTGTTCAGTTTTGCTGAGTGCCCTCACCTTGTTGCCAGCATTCCAGTGTGCAGAGGACTTTGAGGTTAGCAGGGGAAGGTACAATCTAGGAAGAATTTCTATCCAGAAAGGGTGATTAGTTACTGGAATATGCTACCCAGGAAGGTGGTGGAGTCACCATCCCAGGAGGTGTTTCAGGAGAGACTGGACGTGGCACTTAGTACTAGTACTTAGTCTAGTTGCCATGGTGGTATTAGGTCATAGGTTGGACTCGATGATCTCAGAGGTCGTTTCCAACCTGATTGATTCTGTGGTTCTGTGAGTCCAAAGGTACAATCCTAGCTAAGTTCAGATATAAAATAAGCCACGTGTTGCTTGCTGTTCTCTTTTCCTTTCTGTGCCATTCTTGGCTCTTCTTTGCTGGTGTCTGTTCTCTGTCCTCATCCTGGGGGTGTCCTTCTCATTTTTCCCCAGGAGTGTGAGGCAAAGCAGATGAGATCCATGAAGCCAGAGCATCCCAAGGCAGAACCTGTATCCATGTGCCTGATCATTGTGCAGATGAGAGCTGCCTGCTAACGAGTCGTTAGCTGTAGCGGAGAGACTCTTTATTTTCTTCATGGTCTGAAGCTTTATTGATTGAGCTTTTCTTCTTACTCTTACAACTGTCAGACTGTGCAAATAGCAGCAACTCCCCACGACTCCATAGGCTGCTCAGTTTTGAAACCATGAGTACGCTTTGTACCTTTTCTTTAAGCAGGACTTTATCTTTGAGTTCCACCTGCTGCTCTTTTTCCAGAGGCCTGGAGTAGATCATTGTGCCTATCAAAAAATAGTTGTTTGCAGGATAAGTCCCTAAAGAATTCCTTTCCTGTGGGAAGGAAGGACTGTGGCAAACTGACATTTTATTAATTCATTTCATTAGGATGAACAGGGATTTCATCTAATCCAAGGGCAATGCTGTTGGACAGATCCTAATCACTTGCATCTTTCCTTTCAACAGCTACAGCTGTGGGTTGGAACAAGCAGTGCTGATGTGGATTCATTTTCATTTTATCTCAGGTCCAGGCACAGTGTTAGTGGTGTTTGCACCCTCCTGGAGCTGATCCCTAAATTAGTTATTTGGCTACTGTGTGATTTAGGTCTGTCTTTGCATATAGGCCATGAAACAAATGGTATCTTAGCATGGTGAGAAGCTCAACAAGCCCTGACCATGTGCACTGGCACCCAGAACCCTCTGTGTGCTGGGCTCATCCCACGGCTTGGGCAGCAGGTGAGGGAGGATTCTGCCCCTCTGCCCTGCTCAGATGAGACCTCACCTGCAGTGCTGCCTCCAGCTCTGGGGCACCAACAGCAGAAGGATGTGAAGCTGCTGGAAGAAGTCCAGGGGAGGCCCCAGGGATGCTCTGAGGGCTGGAGCACCTCTGCTGTGCAGCCAGGCTGGGAGAGCTAGGGCTGTGCAGCCTGGAGAAGAGAAAGCTCCAGGGAGATCTTAGAGCCCCTTCCAGTGCCTAAGGGGGCTCCAAGAGAGCTGCAGAGGGACTTGGGACCTCTTTGGACCTGCAGTTTGAAAGGACTTCCCTCAGGAGGACCCTCTGTTTTGCACAAAGAATGAAGAGAAGAAGGATTGCTGCCAGCTGCTGAGCAAGTACATCATCTCAGGCCTTCATAATCATATCAATCTGCAGAAAGTCCCTTGAACATGGAAAAAACCCCACTGGTTAGTTCCCTGATGGTGACTGTGATTCTTCATGTGTGCTCATGTAGATTTTCCTTGCTTACCCTTGCAAAGCCCTTTCGCTAGGAGAGTCAGCACCAGGGAAGGGCAGAGGGTTGGCTATGCCTGCCCTGTGCTATCTGCTGTTGATGGTGAGAAAAGGCTTAAGAGCATTGTTTTATGACCATGAATAATCTGTTGCTTAATACTAGAGGAGCTGCACAGCAGAAAAATAAAGCCAGAGCATGTTTGATGCATATACACTTATACCACATAATTCAGTTTCAGTCTTGTTTAGAGCAGAGCATCACACCAGAGGAGTGTGTTGGAGGGACTTTGCCATGTGTGTCCATTGGCTAATTACAAATCTTGTATTAATTAATCTTTTTTTCCCAGGCCAAACACAATCCTGAGGCTTCGATTCAATCACTTTGCCACAGAGTGTAGTTGGGACCACTTGTATGTGTATGATGGAGACTCAATCTATGCTCCCTTACTGGCAGCTTTTAGGTAAGTTCCCCTTGGTAAGAATCTAATTGTACCCAATGATATTTCTTTAACTTAGAACCTGACTTAAATGTGGCTCCAAACAGCGTAAATATGTTCCAGTAATCTAAATATATAGCACTGCAAATGCAGCATAGAGACAGTGTCCTCTTGTGCACTCATCATCAGCAGAAACAATTACAGAGTTGTTGTTGCTTTTACAATGAGCAACTCATGTTACTGCGCTGTGGCATGCAAGTATTATGTTTTCATTTCCAAATCCTGATTATCTGAGAGACAAAAAAATTATTGTCATCTGCCTGAGCTGGAGATGATTTGGTATTCAGGCTCCTTCCAAAGGAAAGAACTGTCTTATTTATCAGGTTTGAGCATGGCTTAGGAGTCAACTTGTAGTATGTCAATGCTGACAGAAGGCAAAAGCCAATTAATGTTGCAGACACATAGGTCTCAAAGAATTATGTCTATTTTTACATCCCTTAACATTTCAATTTTTAAACCCTTTGGAACTTGTTCAGAAACAACAGCAATGGATCAGACAAACTTGTGAAAATATAGAATCACAGTCTGGTTTGGGTTGGAGAGACCTTAAAAACCATCTGGTTCCACTCCCCTGCCGTGGACAAGGACATCTTCCACTACACGTTGCTCCAAGCCCCATCCAACCTGGCCTTGAACACTTGCAGAGAGGGGGGAGCCACAGCTTCTCTGGGCAACCTGTGCCAGTGCCTCACCACCCTCACAGGGAAGAATTTCTTCCTCATGTAATCTAACCCTGCCCTCTGTCAGTTTGTAGCCATTCCCCCTTGTCCTGTCAGTCTATGCCCTTGTCAAATGTCCCTCTCCAGCTCTTGACACATGTAAAAATATCTGTTCTTCCAGTGGGTGACAGGGATTTGGCTCATCCATGTGTTGAGAGACCAGGCTGCAGCTGCTGGTGAACAACAGACACTTCACACCGAGACCTAAATGTAACTTGTGCGTTTCTGTGCTTCAGGCTCCCAGAAACAAGCACCACCTTATGCTTTCTGATCTTGTAGCTGAAATTAGAAAAATAATCCCAAGTTATCGCTGGAAAAACTACTAGTTCCCCTTGGGCCTTGCTTGTTCCAAGTGGCTGCGTGACTGTTTCCAGAATTAACCTTCTGCTGGGCTTCCTCTCATTTGTGAAATGAGGAGCTAAAAATACTTTGTGTTTGTTCTAGAAAATCTCTATGAGAGAAGATCAGCAGAGGAACTAAAAGTTGCTAAAAAATTAAAACCACCACATGTGGTTTTTTTGGTCTTCAACTGCCAACACAGAGTTGTTTGTAGTGAATAAAATGTTTTCTGTAAAGCTTGAGACTAACCTGAGGTCAAAACAGGATGCAGGCATGAATCGCTATGTTATTCTCATCTCATTTGAAGAAGAAACAACGTACTCTCTTCTAAAAACCTCCAAAAACCTGGAAGTGCCACCTGGAAGTGCTCTTCTGGTATCATGCACTGATTGATATGCAGGAAGAGGAGGAAATGTCATCTTGACTCATAGTCATTTTGCTCTAATCGAGCTAATTTTTAATACACTGGTGAAAAGGTGAAATGATGATGATTTGTGCCTGTAGTTTCTTGTGTGTTCTCCAAAAATTAATGGGCTTTTTAAATTGAGGTTTTAAGTAGTTCACAGCATTAACAATTATGGTTCAGGCTGGAAAATCATCTGTAAATCACTAGGAAGTCTGGGCCTGAGGACAAGGCAAGCGTGAGCTTAATACAATAACATTTTTGAGGTAGGGAAAAAGAATTCAATTTTTTTTTTAATTGCTTCTTCAGATGACATTTGAATTTCATCTTCATTAGCAGTGAGCTGTGCTGTTCAGTAATCTAAGTTCAGGAAATGGCAGATGCTTCTCATTTTCATCAAGTGCCAGAAAGCATCTGTTGAAAAATACCTTTCTCTGGTCCAAAACTACGCGCACTAGAATTCATTCATATTTTATCCGTTTTCTTGGGTTATATTACATTTTATTATTAACCATAACAGTATTTCCTTCTTCATTATTTTTTCACCCTTGCAAGATTGAGCTTTGTACAGTTGGACACTGTAAACTTGCAGAGTTTGTTGATAAACAGTATAAATTCCTCCCTCTCTTGCCTCTCTGAACTCAGTTTTGTTCGCTCCCTGACTTTTTACAGCAGTTCCCTCACTTCCTTCACTGCTCTCCTCTTGTTTTCTTGACCTTCTGCTGCTCCTTTATATTTGTTCACAAGCTGATATTTACCCTGAATAGAAGATGATCTTGGAAATCCTCAGCACTGGACTATGGGGAAACTTTAAATTGGTTTTATAAATTTTGAACAGCAATAAATATTTGCATAATGCCAACATTTACACAGTGAAACTGTCTGCAGTGTGTGTACTAAACTCCTTGTGGTCTGAGAGCCCCCAGGGCTCTCTGGTCCTGTACATTAAGCTTTTTTTTTTTCTATTAAACTGTGTTAAAAACATCTTTGCTGGCTTATATTTGTGATTATAAGCAAGAGGAGACTGTGTAAAGGTGCTGCTTCAACAATACAGTAAAAGAACGTGGAGGAAACAAATCCAGTGTGTTCATCATCACAGATGAAGAAATCTGAAGGGGATAAACTCCACTCAGCATCTGTGAACTTTGTTGGTTTTCTTGTTAAATTTACTCCATGTTAAACATTGACCAGAGTTGCGTCTGCACCTTTAATTTCATTTTGCACTGGTTGGTGGGGGATGTTTTCCTTTTCAAACACAGTTGTTCTTGTGCAAGACATTTGGCTGTGGCCCAGAAGCTCCTGGTGGTTGTGATCAGCTGCCAGATGGATGGTTGTGGTGGCGACACTGCTCTGTGGTGCCTCCATGTGAGGTCTTGTGCCCTCAGCAAATAGGGGCAGCTCACTTTCCTTTGGGGACTTGCAGGTCAATATGGCACTTGAGCACCCAGATTTGGTTCTTGGAGTTAGTTGGGTTGAAGGGTCTGATCCCTCACTCAAAGCAGGGTGAGCTTCAGAGCCCTTTGCTCAAGACTTGGCCCAGTCAAGGTGTGAATTTCCCTTTAGGATAGAGATCTTGTCGGTTGTCTGGGTCAGTGGTCCTTCTCAGCCCACCCTGCTGTTAAAGAAATAAATCTAATACTCATGTCTGATCAGAATCTCCTTTGTTGCAACCTGTGTTGCCTCATAGCCTTCATTGGTGAACCTCTGGTGCTGTCTCCTCTGTAATCACTCCTGAGATAGTCAGAGGCAGCGATTGGAATTCACTCTTGTCCAGCCATGTCTCCTCCAGGGTAGACAAACCTCCCTCATTCTACCTTTCCTTATATGTTGTATGGTTGCCCTCCTATTTTTATCCTCTGTTCCCTCAATCCTTTCTCTGAAGTTGTATCCCACCTTGCTGCACTCGTGCTCTGAGGCACCAACATCAGAAGCATGTGGAGCTGCTGGAGCAAGTCCAGAGATGCTCCGAGGGCTGGAGCACCTCTGCTCTGGAGCCAGACTGGGAGAACTGTCCATCCTGGAGAAGAGAAGGCTTCAGGGAGACCTTGTAGTGTATTGCAGCACATAAAGAGGCTCTCCAAAAGATCTGCAGAGGGACTTTGGACAAGGGCCTGGAGTGCCAGGACAAGGGGGAATGGCTTCCAACTGCCAGAGGGCAGGGATAGATGGGATATTGGGAAGGAATTCTTCCCGGTGAGGGTGGTGAGGCACTGGCGCAGGCTGCCCAGTTATAGAATCATAGAATCAACCTGGTTGGAAGAGACCTCAAAGATGTTCTGTTCCCTGGAAGTGTTCCATGCTAGGTTGGATGGGGCTTGGAGCAACCTGGTGTAGTGGAAGGTGTCCCTGGCCACGGCAGGGGGTTCGAACTAGATGGTCTTTAAGGTCCCTTCCAGCCAAACCATTTTATGATTCAATGATTTTATAGTACTGATTTCACAAATGCAGCTCACAGAAAATAGAATGGCGCAGGCTGTTATAGAATCATAGAATCAACCTGGTTGGAAGAGACCTCAAAGATGTTCTGTTCCCTGGAAGTGTTCCATGCTAGGTTGGATGGGGCTTGGAGCAACCTGGTGTAGTGGAAGGTGTCCCTGGCCACGGCAGGGGGTTCGAACTAGATGGTCTTTAAGGTCCCTTCCAGCCAAACCATTTTATGATTCAATGATTTTATAGTACTGATTTCACAAATGCAGCTCACAGAAAATAGAAGTTTTTTCAGTTCTGTTCCCTGGAAGTGTTCCATGCTAGGTTGGATGGGGCTTGGAGCAACCTGGTGTAGTGGAAGGTGTCCCTGGCCACGGCAGGGGGTTCGAACTAGATGGTCTTTAAGGTCCCTTCCAGCCAAACCATTTTATGATTCAATGATTTTATAGTACTGATTTCACAAATGCAGCTCACAGAAAATAGAAGTTTTTTCAGCACAAAGCAGAGGTTTGCCTTTCCCTGAGTAAGAAGTGTCATTGGGCAGCTGAGCTGAGTAGGAGTTTATTTGCTTTGGAGTAGTGATGATTGCAAAATGTTTTGAAACCTCATGGAAAAACTGGAAGCGATGTGCTGTGAAACAAACTGATCTTGGCCAGAGTCGAGTTGCTCAGAGGTTCTGGATTGTAGTTTAAAGAAAGTTTTGCGTAATCCTTTATCATTCTGATTGTGCCTGTTGGATTCATTTTCATGGCAGATAATGTAAATTCTGTTTGTGCTGCTTTATATTCAATATGATGCTGAGCACAGGCTGATTTATTCATGGTTTTCCAGGTTCAGCCTTTCAAGGATCTGATTATTATCGCTGTGTTGTGTTCTCTGAAAGAAATTGCAATGCCCCATCCCTGGAAATGTTCAAGGCCAGGTTGCATAAACCTTGAGCAAACTGGTCTAGTGGAAGGTGTCCGTGCTCATGGCGGGGTGTGAAGCAAGATGGTCTTTGAGGTCCCTTGCTACTCAAATCCTTCAGTGATTAATATATCTCTATATCTGTCAGAGAGGAGCTTTTCCCAAGGGCATGGAATACCAGGGCAAAGGGGAATGGCTTTAAACTGAAGGAGAGTAGGATTAGATTGGGTATTAGGAAGCAATTGTACCCTGTGAGGGTGGTGATGCACTGGCACAGGTTGCTCAGAGAAGCTGTGGCTGCTCCATCCCTGGGAGTGTTCAAGGCCAGGTTGGATGGGGCTTGGAGCAACCTGGTCTAGTGGAAGGTATTCCTGCCTAAGGCAGGGTGTTGGAATCAGGTGGTCTTTAAGATGCTTTCAAATCAAAACTAGTCTGTTTCTATGATTCAGTTTTCTTGGGCTGTTTGCAACTTCTGTAGGTGGATAGTGTCCTCTTTAGTTATTTACATATGCCTTATCAGAAGAAGATTGAAAAATGGAGGAAATGGGAGATAGATGATATGGGGAACAGCTGGGGGGCATCAGGCTGAAGCAAAGGAGGTTTGGGGTGGGGTGGCCCTTCTCCCTCTTTGCAACTTGCTGACAGGAGCCTGTAGCCAGGTGGGAGTTGGGCTCTGCTCCCAGGGAACAAGTGACAGGACAAGAGGAAATGGCCTCAAGCTGTACCAGGGGAGATTCAGGTAGGAGAATTAGATTGGGTATTAGGAAGCAATTGTACCCTGTGAGGGTGGTGATGCACTGGCACAGGTTGCTCAGAGAAGCTGTGGCTGCTCCATCCCTGGGAGTGTTCAAGGCCAGGTTGGATGGGGCTTGGAGCAACCTGGTCTAGTGTAAGGTATTCCTGCCTAAGGCAGGGTGTTGGAATCAGGTGGTCTTTAAGATGCTTTCATTAGATTGGGTATTAGGAAGCAATTGTACCCTGTGAGGGTGGTGATGCACTGGCACAGGTTGCTCAGAGAAGCTGTGGCTGCTCCATCCCTGGGAGTGTTCAAGGCCAGGTTGGATGGGGCTTGGAGCAACCTGGTCTAGTGTAAGGTATTCCTGCCTAAGGCAGGGTGTTGGAATCAGGTGGTCTTTAAGATGCTTTCAAATCAAAACTAGTCTGTTTCTATGATTCAGTTTTCTTGGGCTGTTTGCAACTTCTGTAGGTGGATAGTGTCCTCTTTAGTTATTTACATATGCCTTATCAGAAGAAGATTGAAAAATGGAGGAAATGGGAGATAGATGATATGGGGAACAGCTGGGGGGCATCAGGCTGAAGCAAAGGAGGTTTGGGGTGGGGTGGCCCTTCTCCCTCTTTGCAACTTGCTGACAGGAGCCTGTAGCCAGGTGGGAGTTGGGCTCTGCTCCCAGGGAACAAGTGACAGGACAAGAGGAAATGGCCTCAAGCTGTACCAGGGGAGATTCAGGTTGGACATCAGGCCCCAGCGGCCAGGGGCCTTTGTCTCTCCTAAGTATCCGAGCATCTGATAACATGTATGGGGAAAAATTCCTTAAAGCAACAGAGGAGCTCCTACCAAACCCTAACAGGCACTCAGTGCTCTGGTGTAGCTGACAAGGTGATAACTGGTCACAGGTTGGACTCTAGGATCCTGGAGGTCTTTTCCAACCTAAATGATTCTGTGGTTGTATATGGTGAGAGCATCCGCTATGGAGGCACCTATGTTCTTGCCAAACAAATCCCACAATTGAGGTTTCTACAAGCAAACCTATAATTGTCCTGTGCTAGTGCTTTTATTAAGGAAGGTTCTTGTGGGGGATTTTTGTCTTCTCTCACTACTGCTGTTCACTCTGTGGTTTCATTCTTTGCTGCTGTTACTCTTCCTCTCCAGGGCCCTCCTGTTAGATTGGCCTGTAATAGCAGTGAGAAGTGCTGAAGAAGAAACCAGAACAAAGGAATTTTTCTTGTCCCTGAGCTGTAGTTGGCCTTCTCCTGAATGATATTTAGATGTCTGTTTTCCTGTGGTGAATGTACCATCCCACAGTTTCCATTACAGAGGAATATTATGAATGAAACAAGAAGTTTATTAGGCTTTTTGGTTTTGGATGTTGTGGGAAATGGTCTTTCGGAAGAGATAATCTTCAGATCAGAAGTGTCAAATTTGAGAGTGAAACAGGCACCTCTTCCACAGAGTAAAAAAAATTCATTTTGCCTTTTAATCCCATAACCTTGAGATGTGAAAGGTGGTGGTGGGGGAAGTTGGCTTTCTCACAAGGAAACATTTACTGAGCTGTGTATCAGCAAATGTGCTGGAGCTGTGTGGCCAAAACATGGGATCAGGTTACAGTAATCCTGTCATGTTGGTAAAATGAAGGATGGCTCTCTGTCCATGCTAGGACTTGTGCAGGAAGGGCTGTTCTGCAGTTTGCAGGCTGACCCTGCCATAGGTAACATGTTCTTCTGTTCCTCTGGGTGTAAACACCCCAAAATCTACAGGCAAAAGGATCACTGGGTGTCTGTGCTGTTCGTTGAGCACCACATTGCGTTGTAGTGTGGGGACAGAAGAATCCAGGTCATAAAAAAGTGCTTTCCAGGTGGTGTGAATGGATGCTGAGGAGAGCTGGGAGTGTTTTTCCTTGGGTGTAGAAACTCCTTTATCCCATCCTAGGAAATGGTCTTCGACTACATTTGCTTTTTGTTGTGAAGAGATGTGGAAAGAGGAAAAGTAAGTTCTTTTCAGGGGGAGAAGTTCTTTTCATTGTTGTTTTTTAGTGGATGGTGGCCTTGGATATTCAGAAGTCGCAGGGCACAGGACCAGGCTCGGCTGCTTTCCCGGGAGAGTGGCTGGAGCTGCCTTCCAGTTCCCTGCCCAACACGCTCCACTCTGCCACTTGGAGCCTCTGCTTGTCAAAGAGCTTTGACTGTCTCTCTGAAAATAAGAGGGA
>NW_008674288.1:49598-50490 GCF_000695815.1 Acanthisitta chloris
CAGCAGCTGGCTGTGAATAGGGGGTGGCAGGCAATGCTTTTGCTTGGATAGAGGCTTTAAAAAACATAAATTCAATAGACTTCAGATTTCTGCCTGTCCTTACATGTTTTGTATGAGGAAGGAATTGCCTTTATTTTGTTGCTGTCAGGCTTCTGTTAAATGAAAAATAAACATTCCCTTTCAGATGCAAGCTATTACAATAGGTAAATAGGTAGTAGTTACCCTTTGCAAGACTCATGTAGTGTCCTTGTCACATTACTCCAATTATTTTGGCAAGCCATTATATAAATCCCTGCTGTGTCCAGGCTGGAATGTTGTAAATAGTCTTGCCCACTATCCTCACTTCTCTCTGCCAGTTCTAGAAAACTGAAAGGCTGGAGGATCTTACATAAGCTGGAAGCATGTTGAGAAACAGGCAGAGGTGTCCAGAAGTGTGAAGCAATGGATGAGGTGGGAATCAGAGCTGTGTCAGGATAGAACATACAACCCATGTGGATTAGATGAGCCGTGTGGAGCTTTATAAAGCGTGAGTGGCAGGAAGATGCAGTGTGGTTGACACACCTAAAGGGCAGGATGTCATCCAGAGGGATGTGGACAGGCTCGAGAAGTGGGACCATGGGAACCTCATGAGGTTCAGCCTGGTCAACTGCAGGTGCTGCATCGGATTGAGGAAATCCCCAGTACCAGTATAGGCTGGGGGTGAAGGGATTGAGAGCAGCTCTGAGGAGAAGGACTTGGGTGTGCTGGTGGATGAGAGGCTGGACATGCCCTGGCCGCATGCATTGGCACCCAGAACCCTCTGTGTGCTGGGCTCACCCCGCAGCGTGGGCAGCAGGTGAGGGAGGATTCTGCCCCTCTGCCCTGCTCAGGTGAGACCTCACCTGCAGTGCTG
>NW_008674288.1:51369-91641 GCF_000695815.1 Acanthisitta chloris
AATTCTTCCCTGTGAGGGTGGTGAGGCACTGGTACAGGTGGTCCAGAGAAGCTGTGGCTGCCCCATCCCTGGAAGTGTTCCATGCCAGGTTGGATGGGGCTTGGAGCAACTTGGTCTAGTGAAAGTTGTCCCTGCCCATGGCAGGAGGCTGAACTAGATGAACTTTAAGGTCCATTCCAACTCAAACCATTCTGTGATTCCATATTTCTCATAGAAAAGGAGCCCAAGAGGCAGTGAGTGTAAAATGAGTAGAATCCTTTCTCTGCTGCTGTGGAGTTAAATTTCTGACCTTGCTCCTGCAGATTTTCCAGGTGAAAAGGATATAAATGGTTGAGAAAGGAAATGGATAGAAGCACGGATGAATGGTTTATTTAACTGTGCTGACTTGGGTGCATTCTCCAGGTCAGAGCACCTGAACTGTGCTTTCTGGCAGCTGGATAACTCAGAACCAAAATGCTCTGGTCTTGCTTGATTTGTCACAGCCTTTCCCAAGCATTTGCTGTAGCCTGTAGTCAGGAGGCAGTCTTGGACTCAGCAGACCTTTAGTTTGACTTGGTACTGCAGGATTTAGGCTTTTGGGACACTAGTTTCTGCTGCCAAACATGCCACTTTAGAGTAGGTTCTGTTTCAGTCTTTGCAGAATAATGAGGGAGGGAAAGGTTTTTGATAGGAGTAACTGGAATTCTAGATAGGTTCAGGTTTGTTCAGTTTAAATACTTCTAATACACTTTTATTTATGATGCCACAAATCCTTTATACTTCAAATAATGCCAATAAATACCTTAGTGTCAGTTAATTTGTTAACACTGATGCATTTATTCTTGTTGCTTTGCTCCCTTTTAATTTGTAACATTATTCTGTGTTGGTTTTCCTCTTTTTCAGTGGACTTATTGTTCCTGAGAAGGACAGCAATGAAACAGTCCCTGAAGTTGTAGCTACTTCTGGATATGCTCTTCTACATTTCTTCAGTGATGCTGCCTATAACCTCACAGGGTTTAACATCACCTATAAGTAAGTGTCAGCACCCCTAAGTGATGCTGCTCGTGGACCAGGAGGAGATTTTCTCTTTGCTTACTTTTGTCTTGCAATTGTCATCCACATGTGTAATTATGAGCAGATACTTGAAATTAGATTTTTATCTCTATTATACCCTTACAACAGCTAATAACTGGGATGTGCTTGGCACTGCCTTCACTTGTCAGTTGTTAGTGTGGGCAAATGTTTGCTCCAAAAGGCATATTTGCTTTATGTTATTAGATATGTTTGATCATATTTAATCACCCAGTTGATGTGGTTTGTGTATGCTGTTGTGTATTCTGCAGAGAAGCTTTTGCACAAACACACTTAGGTATCAGCACTCAGTTGCACTTAAGACATTGGGCTGTACCTGCTCTTGAGGATCCTCATCACTGGGATGCTCTTTGTTAGTCAATCCCTGGATTGAATCCCTTAATTTGGCTTCTTTTTCACCTGGAATTGTTTTATGTTCTTTTATTCATATTTTAAATGTTATAGTTGGGAGCTTTCTTTTCACTGACACATATTTAGTCCTCACTGATGGACTTCTTCAAAGTAATTCTGGGATTCTCCCTAATTCCTCAACTGCTTTTAGAAAGATATGGTCTCACTGTGAATGATCTCAGTGTGCACACACTCACAGAGATGGAACTTTTTGTTTCCATAGGAATCATGAGCTTTGCATTCTTTTGTTCCTATACCTCCAAATTATGTTTGTGCTGCACTGGGAGATTTCATTTGGATGTAAATTACAGAAGTTCAAACAAATCAGCTGTGAAACTTCTGGTCACAACTGATTTTTTTTGCATAAATTGAAGGTTTCCCTTATAATGAGAAGCTTAGATTTTGAATCCCAGGCCTGGTGCTTTCCTCCTCATTAGTAAGCACATATATATGTGCTTAATAATATGTATAACAGAGGATTCTTTCACAGCTATGGGCATCCAGCACCTCTTAAAAGCTCCAGAGGAGCCTTTGCAAAGTTACTTGATTCAGAGCAGCTGAAGCAGCAGCGTTTTCCCAGTCTGGCTGATCCCATAAACAAGGACTCCATCTACTGCCAACTGCTGGGTTTGCACCATTGCAATACAAATGTTCTCAAGAATAAAATTCCTTTAATTCTTCACTTTCTGGATGATTTCAAACAATTTTCAGGTGCAGTTTCATGTTCTGGTCCTTAGATTTCTCATAACATTATCGCAGGCAGTAGATTAAAGGTGTATTTATCTCTTTAGAGTTACTACTGAGCGTAGGTACTCTACAAACACTTGTGAAATTGTGGTCTTGAAGCCAGTGATGGTGAGAATATTGGGTAGTAATTCCTATCTGTGAGTTATACTAGGTGATACACCAATGTCTGGAAATGGATATGGTCTCAAAATTTGCATCTTCACAAGGATGTATCTGGTTTTGCCTCAGCCACATTGCAGATATTACGAAATGATGATTCAAACCAGGCACATCTTTGGCTTGGGATTCATCTCCAGAGCATTCCCTTGTAAGCAGATCTCAGAATAGCACCTAATTGTGAGCAGTTTAAGTATAAATTGCACAGACACCACAACAGCCTTGTATGCTGACTGAGTTCTTCACTAAATGTTGGGTCTTTTAAGGCAATTGCTTTGCATTACAAGTGGCTAAAAATCATATTGCTAATTTTTCGGAGGAGCTGAGAGTTTGACTCCTGAAGGGAGGCAGCTCTGTAGCTGATAGAGAGCAAATCTCTACAGGTCCATCACATCAGGCACCAGATGAGTCTCTCATTGGTTTGGATGTAACAAACTGCATTCACTTTGTCCAGCATCACTCCTGTCTTCATTAATAAGTCTTGGGAATCTGCTTCATGCCTGACAAACTGCTTTCCCTGATGTTCCTAGTTTCAATACGTGTCCCAATAATTGCTCTGGCCAAGGGGAGTGCAAGCTCAACAGCAGCACCAATGCTCTGGAATGTGAATGTGACAAACGCTGGAAGGGAGAAGCTTGTGACATTCCCTACTGCACAGAGAACTGTGGAGCACCTGAGAGAGGCCACTGCGACTTCAATGGCTCTAAGGCCTGTGTGTGCTCCGCAGGCTGGCAAGGTGAGCATCCTGATGGAAGGAAAGAAGGTTTTGGGATGCATTGTCTGTGTATGGCTCTTGCAGTTTTATTGGGAGTATGTGGGAATATTCTACTTGACAAGTCTTAACATTTTGACTAGGAACAGAGTATCTACCTTTTGATATCAAAAGATCATATTTCATTTGGAAGGATGAACTGTTGGAGTGAGTCCAGAGAAGGCCATGGAGATGCTCTGAGGGCTGGAGCACCTCTGTCATGGAGACAGGTTGGGAAAGCTGGTGATGTTCAGCCTAGAGAAGATAAGGCTTCAGGGTGACCTTAGAGCTGCTTCCAGTGCCTAAAGTGGCTCCAGGAGAGCTGGAGAGGGACTTGGGACAAGGACCTGGAGGGACAGGACAAGGAGGAATTGGCTTCACACTGCCAGAGGGCAGGGATAGATGGGATATTGGGAAGGAATTCTTGGCTATGGTGAGGCACTGGCACAGATTTCCCAGAGAAGCTGTGGCTGTCCTATCCTTGGAAGTGTTCCAGGCCAGGTTGGATGGTGCTTGGAGCAACATGATGTAGTGGAAGGTGTCCCTGCCCATGGCAGGAGGTTGGAACTAGCTGTTCTTTAAGACCCCTTCCACTCCAAAGCAGTCTGTGATTCTATGATTTGTCTCATAGGCCTTTAAGAGCAGCTTTGCCACCAAACTAAGCAGGACCCACCTTAGACATGAGATAGCAACTTTATACCTGTGCACCTAAACCAAATTTGAGTCTGGTGGCCATGGTGAGGCTGTTGGAATGCACAACGTGCCTTGTTGTCATGTCCAGCTGTGCTGATCTGCCGTGTGAATCTGAGCAGTGACTTGGGCTGTTTCCTTTGCGCTGATTTATTGATATGTAAGAACTAGTCTTACGTTAAATGCAGGCAGCTACAGCACTGGCAGGAGATTGACCTCGAGCTGAAATACAGGCTTTGTTAAAAAACAACTTAGTTTTTAAACCTTCTTTTCCCAGGTCCTGGCTGTTCAATTCCTGTTCCTGCAAACCAGTCATTCTGGACCCGGGAGGAATACTCCTTTCCAAAACTTCCTAGGGCATCTCACAAAACCGTCATCCATGACAATAAGATGTGGATTGTTGGAGGCTATGTCTTCAATCATTCTGACTCTCAGAAGGTTTTAGCGTGAGTATAAACCCAGAGAATAAAATCTGAAGAGAGCAACTTAGATTGGAGAGTTATTTTTAGGAACTGTCACCCCAGATGCTTTGCTGTGGCCTATACTGCTGCTCTAGGGTAAAACAACCAGAGTAAAACTCAGGCTCACATTTGAGAGGTGGGGAAGTGCTGCTAAGGGATGCTAATTTTGGAAAAGAAAAGTCTCAGGGCACTGATGTTCAGTGAGTTTTTGGTTCGTCTGTGTCTGACGGTGTTTAAGTATTTGCTGTATATTTCTAGGTTATATGTGGCTTCTAAGTTATATGTGGCCTCGTAATCAAAGAGGTTAGTTTTGCTTCAGTGCATTTAGCCCTTATGTCATATGTACGTGAATTCAGAGGCTTTGGCGCCTTAATTAGCACATCCTGATTAGTGATGGTTGTCCATAGTGGATGGGACACCAAACAGGGAGTGGCATTTGGGATGAGGCTATTTATACAGTTAATTGAGGAGATTTACCTGTAACTAAGTTATCAAGTAATAACTGTGTACCTCATGGAAATCCCTCATAAATCCCCCAAATTTTGAGGCTTCTTCATGAGTTTGATTTGTATATGGGCAGATCTAGGCAAAAGCTGATTTTTTTTTTCCCATGGCTGCCTCACTTTGATGGATTGAGAACTGTGTATTTTGCACTCACATCCAGAGGTGATAGTTCTGGTAAAGCAAGTTAAAGGAGTTAAAAACACACATTTAACTGTAGAACAATTGCTGTTTGCATCCAAAATTCAGCCTTTCTAAGTAATTCCTGATTTTCCAATGGGATACCCTATAGTTTTGCTGAACACTTTCTCAGCGATGATCTTATCTCACAAGGCTCTAAGCCTGGCAAGGATAGTTCATTCTTTTAAATAAAAGGCCCCAGGCCATGTTTATGGCAGAGGTTTGTGTTATTTCAAACTTGAATGGCAAAGACATAGTTAAAAAGTGCTTTTAAGCACTGGCAGGATTTTTTTTGGTCAAGTATTCAGAACTTACCTGTGTTTAGTGTAAGGTTTTGCTACTTTTTGAGGGATCATGTGGTATAAGTTGTCACAGCTTAATGGACAATGCATTAGCTCCTGGGTTTGCATGGGAAAGATGACAGGATAAAGCAAATCAATATGTGACTGTTGAGTAACAGAGCAGGCTTGACTGGATTTGCTAATCCCTAAGTAGTTTGTGCAAGTTCAGTGCATGCTGAAATCGTGGCAGGATTTATTATCTTAGTAAATACTCATATATAATATTATTTTGGTAAATAATTCCCCCCAAATCTTGGAAAGGACAAGCAATAATTTTCTCAGATTTAATACCTATTTCTTGGAAATTAATTGTTTATTAATACAGGTATGATCTTATTTCTGAAGAGTGGCTTCCCCTGAACAGCTCTGTGAACTCAGTAGAGATGAGATATGGTCATTCCTTGGCATTGCACAAGGTGAGTTGAGTGCTGCAGTCTTCCTTCCCAGATGATTTTCCCTTCTTCTCTCCCCGTGCCCTCCCCTTATCCCAGATCAGTGTTGCTTTGGGAGAAGAATTCCTCATTCTTGTTCATGGTTAGCCTAAGCTGCATACTTGTACTCCAGGGAATCCTTGGACTGGCATCCTTGGAAGTCTGTAGTGCCTTTGCTTGTGTGTTCCTTTGCCTCTTTTCCAGATATTTTTAAGGCTGACTGAGGTCACTGAGCCCAGCATTTCCTCTGTGTTGTCTGTGCTGGCAAGACATGCCTGAGGCAGAGTTTGCTGGAGTTCAGCTGGTTCTCCGCTGCCTCTTGTGTAGATGGCATAAATATTTTTATGAGCTCTGTTGTCCAAGGTAGCAAAGCAGAACTGGGGAATTAGGGTGTCTTAGAACTTGCTCTGCTCCTGCAGTAAACCCATGAATCTGATCTTCCAGCACCTGACACAGCAAGTGGGTTTAACTGTTTTTATCTCCTTTCTCACTTGTGTGCCTTCCTCTGGGTGAGGGACACGTTTGCGGGATGGCAAAGTCTTTGAAAAGGAAATGAGCTAATCTCTTACTGACCTTTGCTTTTTGGAATGTTAATTAGCTCATCACAGTGCAAGACTTAATTATAAACACTCAAAAAGCTCCACACAGCAAGGTTCACAAACAGAGCACTTGAGGAACCTGAAAGGATGGAAGTTCATCATAGCATCACAAAATGGTTTGAGCTGGAAGGGACTTTAAAGCTCATCTACTTCTGACACCCTGCCATGGGCAGGGACACCTTCCACTAGCCCAGGTTACTCCAAGCACCATCAGAAGTTTGAACTGAGCATAATTTGCTCATACACAAACCCAGACAGTGATGTTACAGTTCTTACTGATGCAGAATTAGCCCTACAGATTGTTTTCTCAATTTTCCTCAAATTCTTAATGTTGGTTTTGCGCTTTCAGTCAAAACACATGTTTTTTCTTCACTTGGCCCATCTCCTGGGGACTTAAGTAATTTCAGTTACTTCAGACCAGGAACTTAAATTTCTTAACTGTTTCCTAATACAGGAAAATGCCAGGACCAGAGTATGTAGTCTCCAGATGTGCCAGGGGAGGTTCAGGTTGGACATTATTCTATAAAGAAAGGGTGGTTAGATATTGGAACTGGCTGCCCAGGGGGATAGTGGAGTCACCATCCCTGGAGGTGTTTAAGGGGAGACTGGACATGGCACCTAGTGCAGTGGTCTAGTTGAGATGGTGGTGTTTGGTCACAGGTTGGACTTGGTGATCTCAGAGGTCTTTTCCAACCTTAGTGATTCTGTGATTCCTAAATGCTAATCTCCTTGGCCTTATTTTATCTGCCTTCTTTCAGGATAACATCTACATGTATGGTGGGAAGATAGATGCGACAGGAAATGTGAGCAGCCAGCTGTGGGTCTTCCACATTTCCAACCAGACCTGGGCCCAGGTGACTCCCAAAGCCAAGGAGCAGTATGCTGTGGTTGGCCACTCAGCACAC
Source organism: Acanthisitta chloris (assembly GCF_000695815.1). Taxonomy (NCBI): domain Eukaryota; kingdom Metazoa; phylum Chordata; class Aves; order Passeriformes; family Acanthisittidae; genus Acanthisitta; species Acanthisitta chloris. Next base: position 58,593 of record NW_008674288.1, read on the forward strand.
ATTGTCACCCTGCGAGACAACAGCACAGTCATGCTTGTGATTTTTGGGCACTGTCCTCTTTATGGGTACATCAGCAATGTCCAGGAGTACAACTTGGGTGAGTGGGGCCCTACCTGCCAGTTGCTTCAAGTTTGAGTTGGTTTCAAATATTATTTGTGTAATCCATGTTCAGGTAGTAAACCAGACAGATGTGTTCTCCTCCTTCTGTTTATTTATTTTCTATTTATGTATTTATTTTATTCGTATTTATAAGAAGTTCACCCTAACTCTTAGTATTTGTATAGCTGAGCAGGCAGCCATGTGCCTCCAGCTTTGTACAGCTTGGTAGGCTCCGAAGACACAAAACTGTAATTGAGAGACAAAGAGGATAACTGTGGGACAATTTAGGCTAATTTTCCTCTCCCCCTCTGACAAAGCAAACACTTGTCAAGTTATTTTTTAATCATGCGGTTGCAAGAATTGCTGTAACAATTCAAACCAAGTATCTGCTTAAGCTGACACCCATGTCCTCTGCAGCAGATGCTTAGGGGAACTGGTGATGAATTCCTGGATTCCCATATCCATGATATGATCTGATGCTCATATCTCTGGAAATAGTCCATGCTCTGATTTCAGGATCCAGAGATTTCTAGTGTGAGCTGTGAAGTGTAGGAAGTTATCTAGGTGAACTGCACTGCTACCTAACTCTGAAACACACTCATTGTCTCTGTCTCCACTGATTGAGGAGAGATCATAGTTAAGCACAGGAAGTTCACAACAGCCTTGTGCTGTTGATTATTGTCAGAAATAGTGACCCTGTCTGCACTTTCAACCTGTTATCCTCCAGTCATGCTGATCCACAGGATGTGCTGGAGTCTCTGGTGTCCCCATGAGCAAGCTATCTTCCCCTAGGAGAAATCCAGAGAGAACCAGGATGTGTGGCGCAGTGATTTGTTTTTGCCACATGTGATCTTGCAGACTATTCACTTCCTTTGCTTTTTGGGTGCTTGCTGTGCCCTGGAGTTGGGAAGGCTGTGTAGGATTTCACTCTGTGCTTACTCCAGAGATTTGGTGTGTAATTTGGCATTTTTATTTCAGTTGCCATTATATTATGTCTAAAGTGCTTCAGACCAATGTTACTTTAGTGAGTGAGATATAGGAGCATTAATCACATATTAGTTTTTAACTGCAGAGTTCTTCACAGTCAGGCTTGGCTTCAGTGCTGTCTGGCTTTATATATGTATTTATATATATATATAAAAAGTAAAAGTGCTCTTGGGGACCATTCCAAATCAAGTCACACTGCTGGAATTTCCATGTCATTGAAATGCTATCTATTATTTCTGTGCTTTTTATCTCTCATTTACTTAGCTTGTCTGCAAAACATAAGAAATGCCTGTGGAAGAGCTGTTTCTGCTCTAATTAAAAATCCTTGACAATCCTTCTTGACAAGAAACTCCTGGAAGGAGAATATTTTGGGATATGAAGTAATGGAGACAATGTCTAGATCTGAGTCAAGGGAATCCCAATTTGTTTCACCATGTTGTTGATGACTTATTAATGGAGAGAAATGAGCCATGTTTTGTCACTTATATTTTTGTCACTCATATTTTTCAGTGACAAATACCTGGAACATTTTACAGACAAGTGGAGCTTTGGTGCAAGGAGGGTATGGGCACAGCAGTGTTTATGATCCAAATACAAGATCAATTTATGTCCATGGAGGTTACAAAGCATTCAGTGCCAACAAGTACAGGCTGGCAGATGACTTGTACAAATATGAAGTTGATTCCCGTATGTGGTAAGTACTTCTTCTTTCTTCTTTTTCCTCTAAACTACTCTGTCCTTTTTTATCTGTAGTGGACAAGAGGAATGGAGTATTTGATAAGGATACAGTCTGTTATATCTACTGCATTCAGGATAACCTATGGATAAGAGTGCAGTAAGTTATCTCTCCCTGCATTCAGGAGAGATGCTGTGCTCTTGGATCTCTTATTTTTCTATCCCTTTATGAATAGAGAATCATATAATCACATATAATCAAGGCTGTGAATGAGCCAAGAAATCCATTTTAATCTATTGTTCTGTTCAAGCTGAAAAGAAAAATATTGGCTGTTTTTTTCCTTGCCAGCAGTACAGGCTGTGCATGTGAGTGCAGTTACTGCAGGCAAGTGAGTGATAATTCATTCCACAGTTATGGCTGTAAAAGAATTTCTATTATAACCCCATTTTCTTCTGGCTCTGTAACTGCTTGAAATGTTCATTTCTTAAGCTGAAATCTTCTGTGATTTGTTTCTGCCCAAAGGTGAGTTTTATTAAAGAGCTGTAGCCACACTTCCCAACTTGCAGCTGCAGAGGTGAAATATATTTTCCTTCATTCTGTTTCTCTTAAAGATGTTTCTAAAGGCTCTTGACAAAAAGGAGGCTGTCCTTTGAGTTAACACATGAAAATTTGAGTCACTGTATCTCTTGAGTGCTAAAATAGCTTGTATTTCTACAACAAGTTTGTGGGTCTGTGCTGATGAGTAAGGTAACAAGTCACTGATGTCCAAACCTTTTCCTTCCTGTTCCCTTGAACATGAAGCAATAATTACACTTCCTTTCTTGATTCATTTCATGCTCCACTTCAGCCATGGAGAGAGAAAATCTGGCTGAATAGGCAGAAATTTCACAAATGTGACAATATTCTTCCAAACTGCTGCAGCACCAGCTTCCCCTTGTCACATTTCTTTTGTCAGCCTGGCAAGCAGAGTTGAACAAGCAGTGGCCTTGCAGTGAGACTGTAGGACTGTCTGCTCCTCATTTACTCCTTTTTTTTATTCTTCAGTGATTTAGGCCCTCTCTTCCTCATTTAATCCCATGAGGTTCCCATGGACCTTCTCCAGCTTGTCCAGGTCCCTCTGGATGGCATCCTGTCCCTCAGGTGTGTCAACCACACCACTCAGCTTGCTGTCCCTTGATGGAAGGGACCTTAAAGATCATCTAGTTCCACCCCCATACCTTGGGCAGGGACACTTCCCACCAGCCCAGGTGGCTCCAAACTCCATCCAGCCTGGCCTGGAACACTCCCAGGGATGGAGCAGCCATAGCTGCTCTGGGCAACCTGTGCCAGTGCATCAGCAAGCTCACAGCCAAGAATTTCTTCCCTATATCCCATCTAACCCTCTGGCAGTAAGAAGACATTCCCACTTCTCCTGTCCCTTGTCCAAAGTCCCTCTCCAGCTCTCTTGGAGAGCCCCTTAATGTGCTGGAATAGTCTAGAAGGTCTCCCTGGAACTTTCTCTTCTCCAGGCTGAACACCCCCAGCTCTCCCAGCCTGGCTCTGGAGCAGGGGTGCTGCAGCCCTTAGAGCACCTCCATAGCCTCCTCTGGACTTGCTCCAGCAGCTCCACATCCTCCTCTATCTGCTGTTGGTGCCCCAGAGCTGGAGGCAGCACTGCAGGTGAGGTTTCACCTGAGTAGAGCAGAGGGGCAGAATCACCTCCTTCAGCCCAGACCCTCTCACAGTAGAAGGGCAGTTGTACAAAGATGACCCTGTGTGTTCAGTGCCATGAATCCCTCTGTTCAAAGATGAGATCCTTGGTGAGTTTGACTAGTGATTTAGTCATGACCATGATTTAGTCACAGATGAGGTGTTGAGTTGTGCAGGTGTTAAGGTGCAGAGCTCCATTTTTGGGAGCTGCACAGATTTCCTTAAAATGGGGTTTTTAGTGTTGAGCAACAGCTGCTGCCCAGTTCGACAGAATCCTTTGGTTACCGTAAAAGTGGAGTTACTATAAAATACTGAAGTCCTCCCAGGCTGTCTATGCTCATAATCCCAGTTAGTCTGAAAACCTGAGAGTCTTTAGGGAAGGAATTGTTGATTTGAAGATGTATACCTTTGGAAAGAGTCTCTCACAGATATATTTCTTCTAGAAACTGGCAAAGCAGATGGGAAGATGAGAACAAATTTCCAGGAGGAATTGAACAGTGTGGAAAGGAAGTTGTTAAATACCTCATTAAGTAAAGTAGTTACATACTATCTCCCTTCCCCTGCATTCCTGAAACCTTCCTCAGCTTGGATTTATGGGTTGTTTGGTCTTTCCCAGGTACTTACCAGTGTCATTGATACATATGTTTTTGTCTCTGAAGGACTATCCTGAAAGACAGCCGATTTTTTCGCTACTTGCACACGGCTGTGATCATGAGTGGGACCATGTTGGTGTTTGGAGGAAACACCCACAACGACACCTCCATGAGCCATGGAGCCAAATGCTTCTCATCTGATTTTATGGCCTATGATATTGGTAAGTTCTTGCAGATATAACTATAAAATTCTTCGATATTCCAAGGGAGTTGTTTTCAGAATGACTGATGTATAGGCTGGGTGTATTGTCCCAAATGCTCCTGAGCTTAGGGTTGTGTAACAAGGAGAGGCTCATTAGCTTCTACACAATTCCAAGGAAATGATGTTGGTTTTGAGGCACAGGCAGCAGCAGTTGCTTTGTCAGCAGTTTATGCACAACCCTGGGCATTAAAAATTGGGTTTTAAACAGCATTTTGGTATAGAATCATGAAATTATAGAATGAGTAAGGTTAGAAAAGACCTTTAAGATCATGAAGTCCAGCCATGAACCCAGCAGCACTGTGTTCACCATTAAACCAGGTCTTCAGGTGCCATGTCTACATGTTTTTGAACACTTCCAGGGATGGTGATTCTACTGCTTCCCTGGGCAGCCTGTGCTAGGGCTTTGCAACCCTTTCCATGGCAAAATATTTCCTAAAATCCAATCTAAACCTCCCCTGGCACAACTTGAGGCTGTTTCCTGTTCTGCTATCACAGCCATAGAGCTGTGCTGATATTTCCCTGTTATAATATGTGATTGATCAAAAATGGAGGTTGTTAGGACAGTTAGAAGCACTGGACCCTGCTGAAACTCAGCCCGAACCAGTGCACACTCTTGTTTTCACTGCTTTATTCAGCAATAAAGCCAAATTATTGGATTGGGTTTGCTGAGTTTGAGCAGCCAGGAGAGGGCAGCATTTATTTGGGAATTTGGAGTCCAGAGATAGTGAATTTAAGAAGAAAAGAAGAGATGAAATTATACAAAAGAAGGTGCTTACACAGCCAGATAATTCACGCTGGGCAAAAACACCATTCTGTGCTCTGTCACATTTGCCTTTTGCTCTCAGAATTCCCTAAATGTGAGTTGTTGTGATTGATTCCCTGAAATAATCACATAAAACTGAAGTCTCGGAGTGATTGTCCACTGCAGTCTCACTCTTGGTTTGTGACAGGAAAATGTAAGTGAACTGATCACTTGGATCATTTTGCTCTCTGATACAGAGGTCGTTGCCTTTTGCTTCCTGTGATTTCAAGTCATATCCCTGGGGAATTTTTGTGTGCTCCTAGCTAGCTTTATTTTGATATTTTTTTTTCTTGAAGAATTTAAATGAGGTATTTCACCACGTTGGATGGGGCTTGGAGCAACCTGGGCTAGTAGAAGGTGTCTCTGCCCTTGGCAGGGGGTTGGAACTAGGTGGGCTATAAGGTCCCTTCCAACCCCGACCATCCTGGTTTTCTATGACAGCCGTGAATTAATTTTTTAAACTTTGATTGCAATATTAGTAGTTGCTACCTTCTGCTGCTTTCCCTTAACTCTTAGATTTAGAACACAAATTGCATTAATTTGACAAAATATGCCAATAATGATGTTCATTTTGACTTGGGTTAGTTAACAAACAGGTTCCTGCTCCATGATAAAAGGGATGTAGCCAGCCTACCCAGTCCTTACCAGTTTTACACTGAGATTTAGAGCTTGCATTGATTTTCTGCTTCACATGACAAGGGCCAGAGGTGTTCTTGGGTCCCCTTATTCCTAGGGAAGAGGCACTCAGCCTGAAAATAGCAGCTTTTTTCAGAAAAACAGACCACTTTTTCTGTTTTCTTCATGACATTTCCCCTTTTGCATGAGCTTCCTTATCCGGTTTGACTGGGAGCACCACCAGGAATACATTAGGCTGATCATTAGTGTCACAGCAAAACCAGTGTCTTGGTTGTTCTTCATGCATGATCTCTGCAGTAATTAATTGTCTTAATCATGTTCATGTTAGTCCTTGTGGGAATGTGCCCATATAAAGCTCCTGTTACCTATCCCTTGGTGCTCCCAAGGCTCAAATTACCCTGGAGAAAACTAAGCAAGGTCAGTTGGCACCAAGAGCCTTTGAAGTAGAGGCTTAGTAATTGTCTTATTTCCTAATTTCATAGTGTGCTGGCTGGCTGGTTTGCTCATTTTTAACATCTTGTTGATTAATGTTCATGACTGATTAGTGATTAGGTTGATTAGTGATCAGAGTGATGGTTGGAAGACTGGAGAAAACTGAAATGAAAACTCAGTCTGAAATAAAGGCCTCAAACCCAAGTCTCCTTAAGCTTTGCCGTTCAAACTTGGTTTGGCAGTAGATAATTTTATTTACGTAATCTCATTTTTCTGGTTTTTTTTCTCCTCAGATTTCCTGAGTGTTGTGGAGACATAATGTCTTCACTTTTTTTGAGGGGGTAATGCTTGCAGATGTCACTGAGATGTGTGCTGGGGCTTTAGCAGATTAGGGACGTCTGAGAATGCATTAATGTGTCTTATTCTTTATCCTCCACTTGACCAAGTTGGGGTGTGTTCAGTCCAAATTGTCCAGGTAATGCCTAGCTTGGGAAAGTTTCAGGATAACTATCTAGCTGATATATCTATACAACCAGTGCAGGTGTATTTCTCCTTCTCAAGACAAGCCTTTGCAGCGTGTTGATGTTCAGGTTGAGTGAGCTCTTGGGTAGAGCAGTCTCAGTGTTTTTCCTACTTTCTGCACACTGCAGTGACAACTTAGCAGTTCATATCCCCAAAATTGAGGTCTCAGGCCTCTGTAGAAGAGTTTTCTCCTCTGCATCAGCTTTGAGTGGACAGATGCTTCAATCCAATACTCACTTAACCCTCTACCTCCTAAAGACTCTACTTGTATAATGATCTTTTCTCTTCACAGAAGAGTAGTTAAAACTCCTCTATTTACCATATCAGAAATTCAGTTCTGCTGACAAACATAGGCAGAGGCTGGATGTTTTCATAGCAATGTGTTCTATTTGAATAGTACATTGAATAAATCCTGGGCATTGTAAGTTTTAGGCTTGGCTTAACTCCTAAGTCAGGAGGGAGAAGATTCTTTGTAGTTGCAGAATTACTCATTTTTTCCAATACTTGATCTTCAGTTAAAGATGGGAAAGAAGCTTAGAAAGCAAAACATTCCAGGCCTTCTGTTAATCTAGCAAAATATGTTTCTTGGCCTCACATAACTCAACAACTTGATGGCTAAAAAATTGCAAATTGCTGTTTAATTCTGCTGAAGTCTCCTGTTAAAAACTGGAGCCATGCATGCTTGGCTAGGGAGGGATGCTGGGCTAGGTGAAATGCTTTGAAAATCAAGCAAATGACATTTAAAAATAAACTTCCAAGTCACAATTTATCAAAGTATGAAATCCAACCAACTGAATTGCTGTGCTTTTTATTTATCAGCACTCTAGAATGAAAGTTTCTGCTCAGAATCGGTTGGTTTACCCAACAATTCTCCAATTAGATTTAGTAAAAATGATAAATTTGTGTCTCTTTGCCCTGTCAGTTTTTCCATGGACTAGTTTGGTTTGTGGGGTTTTTTTTCCCCAGAGGTTCTATCCATGGCAGAACAGTTTTGTCTTGTATTAAAGGATCTTGGAGTATTTGAGGGCTCTGTAGATCTTTACAGCAGATTGACTTTTCTGTCTTAATTGCATAAATTGCATCCAAGTGCCTCTGGGACTTTGGTCCCCAAGGTGATCCCATTCACTTTATGAAGTTTAAGTGATATGAATTGGACTGACTTTTCCTGCTTTTGTTCCTTTGCTCAGTGGGTTAGATGTTTCTTAGCTTGATTTTTTCTTTCCATGCTGCCTAAAGGGAAAAATTACCTGAGAAACCAAGGGAAAAATGAAGCAGAATTTACAGAGGTTATGCTAATAGAAAAAGATGGAATAATCTCACATTGTATTAAAAGAGAAAAACAGCCACAAATCCTTAAGCTATGATGAGTGAAAAATATTTTTAAAAACATGGATATCAGCCCTCTAGGAACATAATTGCAATGGGAGAAAAAAAAGATAAGCCTCTGTTCTCGGTGATATTGGTTTGGGGCTAAACTGCAAATAATTCACATGTAAACAGATAAAACCTGACCTTGTTGCACCATGAAAAATTCCACTAGTAAAGGAGAAAAAGCAACTTCCTCTTGTCCTGCTCCGTGGCAGCACAGCTCAACTCCCACCTGGCTCCAACCTCCTGTCAGCCTTCTTTTCTCCAGGCTGAGCCCCTACAGCTCCCTCAGCTGCTCCTTGTGCTCCAGCCCCTTCCCCACCTCTGTTCCCATCTCTTGATGCACTCCAGCCCCTCAGTGTCTTTATTGAAAGTTCCCACATACTTTGGGACCTTTCAGGATGATATGTACTAAATTGCCTTGTTAATTACCTTGAGAAACCTTTCTGAACTGTGTGCTTTCAATCCCAGCTTGTGACCGATGGTCTGTGCTGCCTCGCCCTGGGCTCCACCACGATGTGAACAGGTTTGGACACTCTGCTGTGCTGTACAACAGGTAAGGTCAGAAACATTTCAGACCTCACTAAACACACACGTGCAGATCAGTAGTGCTGAGATCAGAGTGGTGAGGATCTGTTACAAACCTTGTGGTCCAATGTGGTTGTGGACTCCCATCCCTGGGAGTGTTCCAGGCCAGGTTGGATGGGGCTTGGAGCAACCTGGTCTAGTGGAAGGTGTCCTTGTCAATGGACAGGGACGTGGAATGAGATGGTGTTTATGTTCTCTTCAGCAGTTTTATGATTCTATGAATCTCTGAAAGTTCTCAGATCTTCACTCTTGTAGTCTCTTAAGTATCCACCTGTTCCCATCAGCCCTTCTTCACTGGACTAAACTGTCTTAGCTCACTTAGTTATTTCAATAATTTGATTTTTTTTCATATTTCTGTTCTTTTTTCCTACATTTGTGTATGTGTCTATTTCTTTCTTTTTTTTTGTGATTGTGCATTTTAACTTCTGTTTCTTACTTAGCTCCACTGGCAACTTTTTATCTCCAAATCCTCAGTTCCCTCATGGTTTCTAGATTTGTCCATGTTTCAGTATACATACCTTATCCGTTCAGTTTACATTTCTTATCCTTTGGGGCTAAACTGCCTGGGGCTGCTCTTTCCCAGCCATAGGATGTCCAGTGTTTGGGTGAAATCCTAGGTGAGATTTCAGCTGTTAAGCTTTACACACTGTAGTGTGTTTACTTTCAGGTGAACAGCTGTAACTGCTTTTGAGTCTGTGGAACGAAGTTTGAGAAATGATATTTCTGAGGAGTCCTAAGACCCTTTTTCACTGTCTTTTTAAAGGAGCATTGACAAACATGGATGCACAGGGAATTTTTGGGTGACGTTTTTATGTAACTATAAAATTTGATATTTTGCCTGAAGCAGTTGAGGTACTAAAAGAAGTGGTACTAAAGAAGGTTTAAAACCCCCCACACTTTCCCCTACAAAATGTTGGTTTGTTTTGGGGTTCTCTTGGGGTTTTTTAGATGATGCAATGACTCTGCTCAGCCGGGACCAGCCATGAAAGCTGTGGGTTTGTGACAGTGGTGTAGTGAGAGTGACAGCACCAAATTGTTTTGTCACAGTTCCCGGGCACTGGTTTGATGGTGTGATAACATCTCCCCAGTTTTCAGCCTTCTTCCCTCTCTTAACACTGCAGATGACAGGAGGATCCCACACTTCTGCAACATTTGCATGTAGTCACGTTGACCAGGTGTTTTGGTTGAGGGGAAGGTTGGTCCATGACCTTGGATAGATTTGACTCTGTGTTAAGCCTCTCTGAAATAGTGAAATTTCACTGACCTTTTCTTTAGTGCCTCCCTTAACCAAGAGCTATTTATTTGGATTTATACATGCTGGAATGTAGTAAAACACTTCCCTCAGACCTTATATCCCATTTACCCAGAGCAGTGTGCAGCCTATAAACACAGCTCAAGTGTTTCTCTCTTTACTTCCCTGTTGTCTAGCACCATGTATGTATTTGGAGGCTTCAACAGCCTCCTCCTGAGTGACATCCTGAAGTTCACACCTGAGAGATGTGAGGCCTTTGACAATGAGACATCCTGCTGGCGAGCAAGCCCCGGCGTCAGGTGTGTGTGGGATCCCAACTCTCCCCGCTGCCTCCCCTGGGAAAATGCGACCTTGGAGCAGCAGCAAAAGGTCTTTGAGGACTGTCCTCCCAAGCCAGGTATGTGTACCAGGCTTTCCATTCCCCTTTCCTAAAGGTGTGAAGGGTATTTCCCCGTTTGCAAATTCTGTCTTGCATTAGTTGTGTGCCGTTATGAGGTCAAGTTGTAGATGGGACTCGAGTTGTGCTTACATACATGTCCTTAGAGCCCTTCCTCTCACCAGGTGATGTGGAGATGTTTCCGTCTCTCACCCCCCTGAAGCTCTTTGCTCATTATATCTTTTTCCAACAATGCTGCTTGAACTTCCCTCCCTATCCCGACCAACCGTCATCAGTCAGGAATCAGGCCTGGACAATCACTCTGTAGATGTTTGCTCCAAGAATTGACCTTGTGAAACAAGCGATTTGTTGATGAGCACCATGGAGCGAGGAAGGAGATCTGGATCTGGTGGTGTTGCCCTGTGCTCTTCAAGAGAGACAGCAGACTTCAGGAGAAGTTATTTTATTTTTTGGCATGGGAATTGGAAGCAGATGATCTTTAAGGTCCCTTCAAACCCAAACCATTCTGGGATTCTGTGTATAGAGGCAGACAAAATGAATAAATGTTCTGAGATCTTATTCCTGTAACTTCCATTAGGGTAATTTTGAAACAACTTTATCATGGTGGATTCATTGCTCTGGATTGAATTATTTACGCCTTGATTCTGTAAGAGATGGCAGCCTTTAATTGTTCAATAGAAACTGATGTGAGAGGACATTGGTGGGCTCTGAATCACAGTATCATTTAGGCTGAAAAAGACTTTTTGAGATTATTGAGTCCGACCTGTGACTGATCATCACCTTGTCAACTAGATCAGAGCACTGAGTGCCATGTCTAGTTGTTTCCTGAACACCTCATGGGATGGTGACTCCACCACTGCCTTGGGTAGCCCCTTCTAACACCTGGCAACCCTTTTCATGGAGAAAATTCCTCCTGATGTCCAACCTGAACCTCCTCTGGTGCAGCCTGAGGCAGTTTCTCTTGTCCAGTCACTTGTTCCTTGGGAGCAAAGCCAACCCCCACCCGGCTCCAACCTCCTGTCAGGGAGTTGGAAGGAGTGAGAAGGTTCCCCCTGAGCCTCCTGTTCTCCAGGCTGAGCCCCCACAGCTTCCTCAGTCACTCCACGTGCTCCAGCTCCTTCCATAGAGCTATTCCCTCCTCTAGACTCTCTACAATAAATTTTCATGCATTAACAGACAAGAAATAATTGGAAAGATGAATGAAAAGTTCAAGCTTTGCATGAAAACACTCCTCTTGAAGGCCAGGCTTGCAGCAGGATGGGGCTGTGGTGGGAGATGGTCACTGTCCTTGCGGAATATCCTCTGGGATCATTTCCCTGGGCATTGACTGAACATCCGTGTCTTAGTTATGTGCTTGCACGTGTCAGTGCATTTTCTGGTGGTGTGTTTTAGGGCTCCTTGGGCACTAAATGCTGTAAATAAAGGCAATTTTCTATCAATTCCATTACATGAAAGTACCCGATTACTCTGCTAACAGAAACCTACAGGCACTGCTGTTTGGTTGTATCTTGTGCTGTATATAATCAAGTTCTTAGAGCTCTGTCAGGAAATGCCTCTTTTTGGTCATGCAGGTTTTTTTCTTTAATAGTTGTAGACAATGAAAAATGTGATCAGATTACAGACTGCTACAGCTGCACAGCAAACACCAACAGCTGCCAGTGGTGCACTGACCAGTGTGTCTCAGTACAGAACAACTGCACAGAGGAACAGGTAACATCTAATACTTCTGTACCTTAAATTTAGCCTTTGACATACCAAATGTCCAGATGTTTTCATCTGCCAGTAACATGGTCCCTGTTTGGTTATTTGCAGGGCATGTCTAGCTCTAAAATGCAACACGTTTGGATTATTTTGAGTTGATCCAAAGGTTTTTCATGGGTTTTTCCAATGAATTTAGGACGGTGGCTGTAGGCAGGGGAAGAGGTGCAGGTTTTACCATGGTGTGATTATTCATTAAGGCACATTTTGATTTGATATCAATAGAGCTTGCCCTACAAAAAACAAATTAACCCTCTTGTAACAGCTCTACCAAGGAAGATGTGTCAGGTGGTGGCTTGGGGGAACATCTTGGATCCCAGTCCAGGTTGTGCCCTGTTCCACAGCATTGGGATATATAAATTGCTTTGTGGGGCTGAGCTGTGATGTTTAGTGTTGTAGTCGTTGCTGTTACAAGCCCATGTTGGCTGGATACTGGATACTCACCTGTGCTATTTCTTTTAGGTTCCTATTACTGTCTATGAGAACTGTCCTAAGGATAATCCTGCCTATTACTGCAACAAAAAGACAAGTTGTAAAAGCTGTGCTATGGATCAAAACTGTCAGTGGGAACCCAGGAATCAGGAGTGCATTGCTTTGCCAGGTAGGGGCTAGTGGTATTCATGTAAGAAAACAACTACAAAGTCACCCACTCCAAAAACTGTTGAGGTTTTTTTGGTTCATTTTTGTCCTTTTAACCCCCAAATTGCTCTTGTTACTGCTAAACTGTTCTAAATAATGTTGTTTAATCATATCAGCTTTGGGATAAAACTTTATTTCTAGTAAATCCAGCACGTCTTCTCTAATATTTTTCAGTCCCAATTGCCTGAAGAGGCCTGTGATCATTTGTATAATTATTTGGCTGTATTTCATCTCTCCCTTTTCATTTGATAAAAGCAGTGCTGTTGATAATAGGCTGCTGCAAGATATTAGATTTAATAATGCATGCTGTTTAATTTTAGCAGCTAGAATTGTGCAAAAGCATAGTGGCACATACTGGACAAATTAGGCAAGTAACACCTAAAGTGTTTAAGGAAAAACCTCTTTTTAAGAGTGTTTCCAGTGGAACTCAGGATTTGATTATTAGTCCCCTTGGAATACGTTTTTTAAATCCCAGTAACTGGGAGAGCAATACAGAATCTTCAGCGATTAACATTTGCAGCTAATAAAACATAGAGAAAGAGGGAAAAACCAGCTGACAGAGCATGGGCATGGAAAGCCTTCCCCTAGGAGCTCTGGTAAGTCTGGACGTGTCCGAGTCTGGTGTTTACTAGTATGGAAGAGTTAAAAATTGAGGAGACTTTGGAGAAGAGCCATGAGAGTGAGAAAAGCATCTTTTAATGAGTAGATAAAGAGCTTGGTGTATTTAATTTGATGTAGAAAAGAGGGTGACTCGATCATATATGTAAAAAGCTCATCTGAAAAACTGGCACTTAAGAGTTTTTCCATCTGTTAAATCTAAGTCAAGGGGTTGGCGCTGGACATCAGCTCTGCAGAAATTCACACTGGCAATGCCCATCAGGGTTTTTTGTAAGGGAAGTAATTAATCACAAAGTGTAAGGAGTTCTGTAGTGGATTGTGCTCAAGATCCACCAGGGATTAATCCTGGAAGTTCACGATGTGAACAGGATTAGCACAACAGCTTCTCCTGCCAAAAGGCCCCTTAGCAACTGTGGGTGAATAAGTTGCTTTAAGCCATTAACAAAATATTAATTTCCGTTGTTTTTCCTCTTCCTCCTACAATAATTTTACTATTCAACATTGTAATAAGTGCTTGATTCCATACTGGAGACAACTAAATGCTTATGTCCATTTAAAGCTCCCTTAAACAGATCTTCTCCTCCAGTCTCATTATGTATCAATACTTCTGAGCACACCAGGAAGTTACACTGGTTTGGGATGGGGCTGTAGGTTTTAATTTAGTGGAAGGGTTCAGAGAATCATTGAGATTGACAAAGACTTCCAAGATCATTGAGTCCAACCTTTAGATACCCCCATGCCCACTAAACCATAGCACAAAGTGCCACTTGTTTTGTTTAACGCTTTCAGGGATGGTGACTCCGACACTGCCCTGGGCAGCCTGTGCCAGGGCTGGACAGTCCTTTCCATGAAGAAATTGTCCCTAATATTCAACCTCAACCTCAACCTGCCCTGGCACAACTTGAAGCTGTTTCCTCTTATCCTGTCATGTTTTACTGGGGAGAAGAGCCTGACACATACCTGGCTCCAACCTCCTGTCAGGGAGTTGTAGAGAGTGAGAGGGTCCCCTTGAGCCTCCTTTTTCTCCAGGCTGAGCCCCCACAACTCCCTCAGCCTCTCCTTGTGCTTCAGCCATTGCCCCAGCTCCATTCCCTTCCCTGGACCTGCTCCAGCCCCTCAGTGTCTTTCTTGTCATGAGGTCCCAAAGCTGCGCCCAGGGCTGGAGGTGCCTCAGCAGTGCCAGCACAGGGACAAGCACTGCCCTGGTCCTGCTGCCACACTATGGCTGGTACAAGCCAAGATGCTGTTGGCCTGCTTGCTCACATGGGCACACTCTGCCTCATGTTCTTCCATGGTTCTTTGCCTACTTTGAACGTTGTGAAGCTCACCTGCATCTCTGGGTTTACTTTCTTTTCCCCTCCCAGAAAACATCTGTGGAACGAACTGGCATTTGGTTGGCAACTCCTGCCTGAAGATTACCAATGCAAAGGAGACCTATGATCATGCCAAACTATCCTGCAGGTCCAGTGGTGCTTCACTGGCTTCTCTCACCTCCCAGAAGAAGGTGGAGTTTGTTCTGAAGGAGCTGCAGAAGATGCAGTCTTCGGTGAGTGCTTCTCTTTCATGTCCCCTGAGTAACTAAGCTCTGACTGTAAGTCCTTGCTGGGGTGTTGTATGCTCTGCACACAATAGAGCTGCCTCTTAACCCAAAAGGACTGATTTTCTTCTGAAATTCAGCATCCCCTCTGGGTGCTTCTGAACTGAAATTGTACAGAGCGTAAATGGGAAAGATAAATACAAACTTACCCAGAGCCTCGGAAGTATCACTGTCTGTAATGGCTTCACACCCGTGTGTCTCTGGTGGGACACAGCACTGCAGCAGGAGCCTCTCGTGACTTGGACACAATGTTTTATAAATAAAGGTCCCGTTGGGGCACCAGAGATGTTTCATGTAAAGCATTTCAAGTTATTTATTCCCCTCAGAAAAGCAGCTGCTTAAAATGTTGCCTTGTTATTCCACAGAGCTGCTTGGCTTCTCTGGAGTTATTTAGGTGTGATTCAGTGGCAGGTGCTTTTCTGTGGGAGCCAGGGAGAAGTGAACTGGAATCTGTCCCTCTTCATGCATCAGTAAAATAAATGCATATTTTTTCCAGTCCCTAGGAGAAGCAGGGAGGTGTTCGGGGCAGGTTGTGTAGGTGGTGCTACAACCCTGACAATGATGCTGTGCAGCTTTCCCAAAATCCTGGGTCAGGCCGGCGAATAACAACTCCTCCTGGGGCCCAGAGGCCACTGCAGAAAGAGTTTTATATAGGAGGCTGGAAGCAATAGGATTGCTACATTTCAGAGTAGAATGTACTTCAGTACTTAACAGAAAAATTCCCCTGTTGAAACAAGAACCTTCCCTGCTTTGATTCTCTTTGTAATTTTGAAGTGGAATTTCAGCAATTACAGTGTTTGAGAGGGGAGTCAATTTAGCCAACAAAAGGTAAGGTACAATTTAAGCAAGATTGTTTGTTAAATCTTTTGTAAAGAGAGGAAGCTAAGCCTTGGATATTGTAAAAGTATGTGCTTCTGACAGCTCCAGGTGTTTCTGTATATCCCAGTAGTTAAGTGTGGAGTAAATTCCTAAAGACACATGGCAGCCCTTCTCTAATAGTGCTTAGATCCTTACACAGGGAAGAAAAAATTGTTAATTTACAGGGGTTTTTTTCCAGCTACAGAGTCCTTTGAAAAGTGATCCTAAAGAGACTATGAGCCTGTTTTAATGGATATTAATATGGAATGCTTGTAATGTGGGAAACTGTATCCTGGGCTGATCCCAGCTGCATGGGCAGCAGGTGAGGGGGGATTCTGCCCCTCTGCCCTGCTCAGGTGAGACCTCACCTGCAGTGCTGCCTCCAGCTCTGGGGCACCAACAGCAGAAGGATGTGGAGCTACTGGAGAGAGTCCAAACACCTCCCTCCAGTGGAGGGAAGCCATGGAGATGCTCTGCGGGCTGGAGCACCTCTGCTGTGGAGCCAGGCAAAGAGAGCTGAGGGTGTTCAGCCTGGAGAAGAGAAGGTTCCGTGGAAATCTCTGAAGCTCCTTCCAGTGCCTTAAGAGGCTCCAAGAGAGCTGCAGAGGGACTTTGGACAGGTGCCTGGAATGACAGGACAAGGGGGAATGGCTTCCCACTGTCAGAGGGCAAGGATTGATGGGATTTTGAGCAGGAATTCTTGGCTGTGAGGGTGGCACAGGTTGTCCAGAGAAGCTGTGGCTGCCCCATCCCTGGAAGTGTTCCAGGCCAGGTGTGATGAAGCTTGGCACAACCTAGTCTGGTGGAAGGAGTCCCTGCCCATGACAGGAGGCTGGAACTAGATGACCTTTAAGGTCCTATCCAGCCCAAACCATTCTGTGATTCCAGGATTCTCTGAAAACCCCTTTCCTAAAACCCAGCCTGGCTGTGGTACTTGAGCTTCTTTGGCTCAGTGTGACACAGTGGCAGTGCTGGAGGAGGTTCTGCTTTGCAGTTACTCCTTTTTTAAGTAAACTGTGTGTTGATGCTTGGTAGTAACAAGAAAACACGCTGGTGTTGGCACCATGTGATGTGTAACCCTGATGCTGTTAGAACATGCTTAAAACCAGTTTGAAGTAGATAATGGTTATATATAATAACAACAGTAAAATAGCATATTATCCCAATAAGCTAAAATGCTTCTCTCCAAAATAAGTGTGCCAAAAATAGTAATAGTTGTATTGTTAGATCTTCATGTTAAGAATCTTCTGGCCAGAAACAATATTTTAGATTCGATCTTCTCCTTTATTTCTAGCCCAAAACTTTGACTCCATGGGTTGGACTGAGGAAAATCAACGTGTCCTATTGGTGCTGGGAAGATATGTCTCCCTTCACCAACACCTCCCTCCAGTGGCTTCCTGGTGAACCAAGTGATGCTGGATTTTGTGGGTATTTAGCTGAGCCTTCCCAACAGGGACTGAAGGCAGCAACATGCATCAATGAGGTCAACGGCAGCGTCTGCGAAAGGCCAGGTAACACCTCCTGCCTCGGGGGGAGGAGGTGCATTTAGACCTCCTACAGAGGAAGGAGAGCCCATTTTTTCCATTGAAAACCATCTGTATCATGACTTTGCTGATGAAAAGTATTTCTTAATAATTGTCTTGTGGAGGTATTTCATGCAGGAACTGAAGATTTTCAAACCAGCTCAACATTTACGCTGTTAACAGTAAAATACTTGAAGTGCATTAATTATTTGTCTGGAAATTGCATACCTGGATGTGACATTTAGGTTAATTATGGTATGGAGCAATTGCCTGTTTAAAGAAATAAAATAAAAAAAAGAAGAGCTACTTTCCAATTGAACTCCCTTTCTCCCTTCCCCTGCTCTGTAGCCAGAGGAGGATTTTATCAAAGTTTGAAATTAATTGCCCAAGACACTTAGGAGATATGAGAAGCTTAAAAAAAAAAAAAAGAAGCTATTTGCTTTTGGGAAAAGTCTTCCAGCTTTGTTGGAACTGCATATCTTTTCAGCTGGCTTGGTCTGTTAATTCTCCATTATAGCTGATTATTTCTGAATACCAATTAGTGCCTCTTTAGGTATTGAGAAAGTTGGTTGATTGCATATATTTTCTAAGCTACACCACTTGAAATGATTCTTTGTGGAAGTAGAGGATGCAGGTCCTGAATGTGGCACCTGAACTCAGAATTCTGTGTGTTTTCACTTGCAGCACTTTGAGTGGGTTTAAGCTTTAACTTGTTTTTTATGGTCTGAGAGCAGTCACTTGAAACAGATCATAAAGCATTGGCTTACATTGAAAACTCCTAAGTTAGTTCTGCTTTCAGGGCTCATTTTATGTGTGGAACTGATCAAATAACTTAGAACACATCCCAGTGTGCCCATATAAAACATGGGAGTTCTTCCCAGTGCTTTGCTGGGGAGGATAAGTAAGGAACATGTCAGCAGACCTGCAGAGAGATAAAGACCATACTCATAACACCATTTCCCAGGGCAGCTGTTGGCTGCTCCATCCCTGGAAGTGCTCAAGGCCAGGTTGGATGGGGGGGTGGAGCAACCTGGTCTAGTGGAAGGTGTCCCTGCCCATGGCAGGAGGTTGGAATGGGATGACTTTTAAGGTCCTTCCAGCCCAAACCATTCCATTATTCTTTCTGGAAGAGAACTAACTGTTGTCCTCCTTCCACAGCCAACCACAGCGCCAAGCAGTGCCGCACGCCCTGCGCCCTGCGCACCATGTGTGGGGAGTGCACCAGTGGCAGCTCTGAGTGCATGTGGTGCAGCAACATGAAGCAGTGTGTTGACTCCAATGCCTACGTGGCCTCGTTCCCCTATGGACAGTGCATGGAGTGGTACACCATGAGCAGCTGTCCACGTGAGTAATTGCTTGGGTGTCTCCATGGGTGGGCTAGAGACTTGTGTGTTGGTAGTAGAAGTCATCCAAGTGCACATGGGTTACACTGAAAATCCTCTGAATGAAAGGAGCAAGGCCAGGTTGGATGGTGCTTTGAGCAACCTGGTCTAGTGGAAGGTGTCCCTGCCTATGGCAGGGGGGTGGAATTGGATAATTTCTAAGGTCTCTTCTAACCCAAACCGTTCCATGGTTCTGTTATTAGCTTTATCAGTTCCAAATTAGGGTTTACACTGCTGTTTTACCCTGAAGTATTCTCTACTTACAGCCCACAGTAGACATTTCTGATTTATTTTAAATCAATGATTTATTTTTTACCCCTTTTAGGTAGATGTGAGCAAACTGCAATAGATTTATGGTGCTTTGGAATATTGCTTTTTATTTTCAGACTGGGGTGAAAGAGCCTAAAGATTTAAATGAAGATTTAGGCATTATTTTATTCATGTTGAATTCTTTAGTAGCTGAGTGTGAGCAGACAAGTTAGTAGTAGCTCAGTGTTGCAAAATAGGAGATGAAGAAAATTACTTTCAGGAACAGTCAAACATGAGAGTGTGAACTTCCCGTATTGCCAGGGGTCAAAAGTTGGAGGAAGCATCAGGCAGGAGATGAGTAAGCTGAAATAATGGGGAAAAAAGTTTTTACTACTTTTTTTCCTTTTTAAAGGCAAATATTGTCAATTTAAACATAGAGGTGGAAAGCCTGCTCATCTTGCAACATCAAAAATCTAGAAAATCAAGTTTAAGATGGTCTAGGGAAAGGAATAGAAAAAGTTTTGTGTATGTAGAGTTTGTCACCCCTGAAATCTGATCCCATTAGAGAAATGAAGGGTTAATAGGTGGAGGTTATTTCTGTATTTGTATTCTGTGCTTTTTGACTCAGATAAATGCTTGAAATAATAGCATGTGATACTAAAACATGTGGTAAAAAGAGACTCAAAGCAAGTCAACAAGCTGTTTTTTAGCCTGTGCTTCCAGATGGCTCATTCTGTCATCAGATCCGTTGTAAATCAGTGGGAGATGTTTTGGAGTGGGAACATTAACCTCTGCTTTTTGTGTAATGGGTCGAAAAACCTTCCGTGTGTCGTGTTGTTTCATAACTCACTGATTAATGGAACCGTTGTTAATAGTTCTCTTCCATTCTGGAATAAATATGCTGATAGGAATAAACATATATTACTGTGACTATCAGATTAAATACAGATTTGGCGAGATAAATACTTGAGGTCACAAAAGACACGGAAGGGCTTCTGTGTTTGTTGTCACCTGTGCTGTGAAACAGATTTATTCTACAATTTCATGTTTTTGGGATGTTTTTTATAGCTGAGAACTGCTCAGGCTACTGCACATGTGCTCACTGCCTGGAGCAGCCTGGCTGTGGGTGGTGCACGGATCCAAGCAACACTGGGAAGGGGAAGTGCATTGAAGGCTCCTACCGAGGTCCCATCAAGATGCCAACCCCATCCACGACAGGGAAACACAGCTTGGAGCCAGTCCTGAATGTCAGCATGTGTCCTGTGGAGAACAGCTATAACTGGTCCTTCATTCAGTGTCCAGGTAAAGGAGCAGTGTTTAGTTGTTTCATTTCCATTCAGGGCAAGGGGAGAGAGTTTTTAAGGCTATGATGGTGTCTGTGTTGCCTCCTGTTAATGGAGAGAGGAATCAGGAAATACACACTTGGAGATGGAAGGAGTTGTGCAGGTATCTGCTCCATGAAAACTTAATTATGCATTACTCTAGCAAAAGTTTTCCTTTCCCCATAAACCCTTACTGAGACTTCAACTTTCGTTTATTTATTCTTTTTAGGGTTGTTTGAAAGCAAGGCAGTTCTTCCTTTGAAGGTTGATTTAACTGTTAGTAATGCTCAGAGTGATTTTTAACTAATGTTTTTGACACAAAACCTATAGAATGAAATGACTTGAAATGTTGGTAAAGCCTTTCCTCCCCATTCCTCTTTGTAAATCCATCCCCCCAGCAGCTTCCAGTCCTGTCTGTCCAAAACATAATGGTTTTCTGTGTGTTGCCTTAAATTTGAGGGTTTCAATATCCACCTCTCTTTGAGTTCATTTATTACTAGTCAGACTACAAGAACCTCTCTGGGGATGGATTTAAAAAGAAGAATAGAACATGGTGGCAAGGACGGTGCAAAGACCTCAAAGGCCTTGGAACTCTTTAGCCTAAAAGCCAGGTGTCTTCTGGAATATCACAAGCTTTAAAACTGACATCAAATATGTGAAGGGGGAACAATTTTTCACATG
Organism: Acanthisitta chloris; assembly: GCF_000695815.1. NCBI lineage: Eukaryota > Metazoa > Chordata > Aves > Passeriformes > Acanthisittidae > Acanthisitta > Acanthisitta chloris. The sequence goes on from NW_008674288.1 coordinate 79,523, forward strand.
TTTTTAATGTAAGAAGAGAGCACTGAGCAAAGCCATTAGATGGCAGGTTCAAAATGAAGCAATGTGTGGATAAGCTTTCGAACTTGTCACCACAGGACGTTGTGTGAATGGTTTTCAAGTGTTATTACGCATGTTCAGGACCTCTCCCAAAGGCCTTAAGTAGCAGTGTCCCAAGTTTTTCTCAGGTGGGCCACACAAACTATACAAGTAGTCCTATATACATGTTTTGTGTGTGTGTATATATATATATATGTATATATATATATGCACACTGCATAACTGTGTACTTGTCTTGTTGCTGTGCGGTTTATGAAGGCCCCCACAATTATCCCTCACTGGACTGAGGATATTTGACACAGACATGAGACTTGGATGTCTGCACCACAAAGACTCCTGAGGGTCTCTGCGAGCTAAATTTGAGCAGCGATACTGATCATTTCTCCTGTTTCCTTCAGCCTGCCAGTGCAATGGGCACAGCAAGTGTGTAAATGAGAGCATCTGTGAGAAGTGTGAGAACCTGACAACTGGCAAACACTGTGAAACCTGTATCTCAGGCTACTATGGGGATCCTACCAACGGGGGAACATGTCAGCGTAAGTGCTGCCTTGCATCATCCTGTCCTCAGCCCTTTGATGTTTTTCACTCTTATTCCTCTGCTATCTCAAATTATATCCTGATAACACTTGTTTTCTTTCCTGCAAGCGAGGCTCAATCTTTGTTTCTTCAAATGAAAGACACTGAAACTACTTTCCTTGCACATAAAGATGATTTTTCACCCTCCTTTGTAAACTTAAAATGACCGCACTGAAAAATGTCTGTGTTTTAGTGTTTGATGATGCTGTTTTGGAAAGCAACAGTGTTAATCCCAATGTATTGAACAAATTCCTGCTTATCTGGGTTCCACCTTCTGTTCCATTTGTGTGGTGTGTGTATTGTTATAATTGTCTGCTTCATAAGGGTTGCCATGTTTCACTGAGGATTTGGCTGGAGTTCAGTTGAGGATTAGGAGAACCCTGTTAAAATTGCATTGTAAGTTTGTAAAGTGTTTTTGGGACTCTTTGACACAAAGAACGGCTTCCAGTTGTGCAAGATCCAGTTAACAAACTGGTGAAAAAGTCTTCCTTAAAAGACCATCACAGTTAATATTGAGAAGTGAACATGAAAGACCTGGAGCTTTGCCCTGCAGCCCCGTGGCATCGTTCTGAACTGCTGTGAAATGTGTAGTGTTATAGCATGGGGAAACCAATTGTACCAGAATCCAGCTGAGAGATGATGTGCAGATGTAAGGTAATGTGTTTGGTGCTCTCAAGTGCTTTAATCACAGAATCAGAGGATGGTTTGAGTTGGAAAGATCCTTAAAGACCATATAGTTTCAACATGGTGTTGAATATTTCCAGGGATGGGGCAGCCACAGTAGCAAAGTTGCAGTATCTGGGATATGGAATTCCAACAGACAGCAGAGCATCACAGGTTACAAAGGAGAAGGTGCATCTCTGACACTTCATTTCCCAACATTATCTGCCAGATTAAATACTGCTGATACTCATAAACTCATTTCAAGTGAAGATAATTTGAAGTGCAGGAGCGAATAAATTGAGGCAGAGTTGCCTGAGAAAATAGAGAATCCTACTGAGCACTCAGGTGTAATCAGTGGATCACAACGTGCCTGTTGGTAGCTGTTGCTTTGCCGTGCATGTGGAAATGGAGAGTAAGTTCCTTTGGAGTCTTCCACATGAGGATTGTCCCAAAATAGTTTGTTGTTGAGATAATGAATGACAGACTGAAATCATCCAAATGCCTGAAAAAGAAATGAGAAAATGTGTTGAGAGACTGTGGAGCAGCATTCGGTCGTTATCTGATGGAACCAGTAGCTCATGTCAGAAGTGCTTTGCTCTCCAGTGCTTTGGGCCCAGGGTTTTCATTTGCTGGGGTTTAACGCTGTTTACTGGGAAGAGGGAAGAATGAGAGAAGCAGGAGGCTGGGCAGAAAGGCTGAGGTGGAGCAGGAGAGGGAAAGCAAGAACACATCATCCTATCTGCTGTAGCCAGGGTGATTGCTGCCCATTAGTCATCATTTGTTCAGTGAAAAACTTTGCAGAGGGGAATTCTTCAGATAAGCATTGGTTGATGGGCAGTAGAGCCAGCTCCTGCCTTCTCCCTCTGAGCCATGGTCCCTTCTTCCTTCCCTATTAATAATGTGCCGATTCCACTCTTTTTGTGCATTTGTGAGCAATGGTGTATGCTGCTCTGGTTTTAGAACCCATGGTCACATCCATGCTAGATATGGTTGCTGTACACTCCAGCCTGATGCTCAAACATCCCTGTGTTTCCATACTGTCTAGTGTGAGTCATAGGATCAGAGAATCATGGAATGGTTTGGGTTGAAAGGGACCCTAAAGACCACTCAGTTGCACACCCCTGCTATGGGCAGGGACACCTTCCACTAGACCAGGTTGCTCCAAGTTCCATCCAACCTGGCCTGGAACACTTCCAGGGTTGGGGCAGCCACAGCTTCTCTGGTCAACCTGTGCCAGTGCCTCACCACCCTCACAGTAAAGAATTCCTTCCTAATATGTCATTTACCCCTGCCTTGGTTTAGTTTAAGGCCATGGCTCCTGGTTCTATTGCTACAGACCCCTGTAAGAAGTCCCAGCACAAGGTTACATCACTTGTGCTGAAAACATTTTAACAAACTGCATTTATTTCCCTGAAAGAGCTGTTTGGACCTTTCCATAGATGCTGGTGTGGGCACAGCTGGGTAGATAATAACTAAATAGCAGGTAAATCCTCCTCAGAGGTTGCTGTTAGGAAGTGTCCAAGTAGAGAAGTGTTAATCAGGAAGGGCAGGAAATGCAGCACATCAAATGTAAAAATAGCTGCAAGGTGCTTTCTCTGCATTCAGGAGTTTTTTAAATTTTCTGATTAAAGTTTCCCATGAAAATATGCTGGTGGGAGATAAGGGAGTTATTTGCAAGCCGGGGGATGGTGCTATTATGCCTGAAATCAGATTGTGACTGCGGCAGAGCTTCCAAATGCATCCAAGGAGCCTTTGCTGGTGGCCCATGAGCTGCTTGCACTGTGTGCCTGCTTGTTCCCCCCTCTCATGGCTCATGGGTGCCTTGGAGGGCAGCTAAAGCATGTGGCATAGAGAAATGGTGTTGGGCAGCTGGATGATGGTGTTGCTGTTGGGATGCTGGACCACCACAAGTGCAGGAAGAGGAGTAATGATCCTCATGACCATCTCTGACTGAGTCTGTGACCTGTGGATTGTGGAGCAGGTGAAAGAAGACTCACTGTAAGGTGGTTCATCATCAGGCTGTTACCACTCTTCACAGTCAAAAGCCATTTCCAGGAATTTTGGGGTTTCTGCTCTAGCATCTGACTCCAGAGGGAAATGGTTGTTTGTAGACTCCAGTGAGGGTGTCTGGTATGTTTAGTCAGTAGTTTGTTTCCAGACTTCTTTGAAAAGCTGTGAGAAAATGTCTCTTTGTGTATATTCCAGTCCTTTAGTGATTATTCTCTCATAGGAAAATGGATAAATAAATAGATTCTGTTGTTTTAAATAGAGATTTTTGGGTACTCAGCCTTCTCAATTCACATGTGGCTGAAGAGCAGGGGAAGAAACATGAGTGTTAGTGCTCAAGATGCTGCAATCTGCCATTAAACAACATGAAATTGAAAAATGAGGAGAAATTTCATATATGTTCATTTTGAATATTGATCCAACTTGCCTTTGCTTTCCTTGTGCAAAGCATAAGGAAGGAAATACAAGACATTCTCAATAGTATTAAGAGTTATTTTTTTTTCAAAGCCACTAATGAAAAGTGTGTTTGCTTCACAGAACACAATTATTTTGTCGAATTTTCATTCAGTCTCCTCTTTCCCACAATGGGCCTTTATGCCTCTTCCTATTTTGCTCCGTGTTGCTGCTAGGAAACCACTCACCCGCATCTGAGAAGCACAATTAAGTGTCCCTGATGCATTGTAGTTTCCATTATATGCCAACAGAAAGGAGACATCAGAAGGATTCCTAATTTAAGGTCCAAGGCTGGCAGGAATATTCAGGATGGGACTCCATGTCCAAGAATCTACTGGTACATGGAGTGGCTCGTGTCTGCTGCTCTGGCCTTGAAAGCATCCTGTTTCCAACAGACTGAGGGCTCACAAACGAGGGATCTTCTCGTGGTGTACTCTTTTCCTTCTTACACTGTAGACTCTTCCATGCACAACTCCAGCTGTTTGCACCTTCACTGGTAGACCATCTCCTGCAAGTCACCTACACACCAGGAAAATGTGTTCTAGGTATTGAGTGTTCTAGTACTGGGGGTGGTCTAGGTGCTTGAGGGTTCTAGGTACTTAGGGATGTTCTAGATGTTCGAGGGTTCTTGGTGCTGAGCATTCTGGGTACTGGGAGTTCTAGGTATTGGAGTGGTCTAGGTCCTGAGAGGTGTTCTAAGTGCTCGAGGGTTCTAGATACTGGATGTTCTAGGTGCTGGGGTGTTCTAGGTGCCTGAGGGATCTAGGTACTGTAGGGTGTTCTAGGTACTGAGTGTTCTATGTGTTCTAGATACTGAGGGTGTTTGGGGGTTCTAGGCACTCCGTTTCTAGGTACTGGGATGTTCTAGGTGCTAGTGAACATGGTATCAAAGACAGCTGGTTGTGTTTGGTTTGTTCTTATTGGTTTGGGGTTTTTTTGCATGTTCCTTCTCTACATCTTTATGAATAAAGGCCTCAAAGTGTATTAATATTAGCATTTAGCTTGAATCAGGAGCATTTTTGTGAAGCAAATCTCCCTTATGTCTTCACCATGGTACCTTGGGTTGGATCTCGAGCAGGCTCAGGTGTGTGATCTGCTCTATTTTGGGCATACGCCAAACCTGAGGTATTCTAGGGCTGTGCTGATTTACTTCAGCCACCACATTTAGCTCATCAGACCAGCCTGAAGCTATCCTAAAATCTCCCCCAAACCACTTTCAACATGGCCATCATCTTCTTAGCACCAGATGTTTTATATTGATGTTGTAGATAATGACATGATTTTCTCCAAGTCCTATTTATTTCTTTCTAGAAGAAGCCCTAAAAGCACCACGAGCTTTGTTTAATTTTCCAAATTCTTCTCTCCAGAGTTTTGAGTTTGGCTGCAATGTTTTAGCAAGCCCTAAATTATTCCAGATACTGCTTTTTCCTTCCCAGTTGTGCTATCCCCACTGCTATCTCACAATGAGAGAGGAAGTTAAATAAATTTTTGAGGCAAAAAATCTCAGTCTGATGATGATTTCCTCCCAAACATCAGTCCTGGAGCCTGCACTCACTCTGTTTTGATGCAGGCTTCTATTTTTGGCTGCCTTCTGTAGCACAAAGCAAGCAAAGAGCACCAAATGGGTTTTCATGTGCACGTTAATTGTTGTTGTATCTCGGTTTGGCAACTAAAGGACTTAATTGCTATGAAATCTGTTTCTCTTGCTTCATTCAGTGTTGCATCTTTTCCCTCCTCTGCTCTACAGCTTGCAAGTGCAATGGCCACGCATCCGTCTGCAACACTAACACCGGGAAATGCTTCTGCACAACCAAGGGAATCAAAGGAGATGAGTGTCAACTGTGAGTTCCTTTCTCTTTGGTATTGTAAATCAAACATCTGTGCTCATAACACTATGGAACTTCCCCCGATTTTTAATGGTTGTGTTTATGATGTCTCTGTTCTTCTCTTCCTGCTGTCACTTGACTGAGTGCATTGGGGGTGCAGCCAGCTGTGCTGCCCCTGGGGGATATCACAAACACAATGGTTTCCTGAACAGTTCCATCTTTAAGAGCATTTCAACTGCGAATGTCATGGAGTTGAAAAAATAATGCCCCCACACCCCAAAATACATGTAGAATCCTAGCATTATTTGAGTTGGAAGGGACCTTAAAGATGAGCTAGTTTTGTAATTGTGGAATGGTTTGGGTTGGATGGGACCTCAGAGATAATCTATTTCCACAAGCCCCATCCCACTTGGCCTGAAACATTTCCAGGGACGGGGCAGCCACAGCTGCACTGGGCAACCTGTGCCAGTGCCTCTCCACCCTCACAGGGGACAGTTTCTTCCCAATATCCCATCTATCCCTGCCCTCTGGCAGTGGGAAGCCATTCCCCCTTGTCCTGTCTCTCCAGGCCTTTGTTCTAAGTCACTCTCCAGCTCTCTTGGATCCCCTTTAGGCACTGGAAGGGGCTGGAAGGCTTCCCCAAAGCCTTGTCTTCTCCAGGCCGAAGACCCCCAGTTCTCCCAGCCTGGCTCCACAGCAGAGGTGCTCCAGCCCTTGGAGCATCTCCATGGCCTCCTCTGGACTTGCTCCACTTTTCTTTATCCCTCAGTAGTTCCTTTTTAATTGGTTGATTTTACTGCCTGTGCTCTCTGATGCTTTTCTGGGGGAGTGTAAATATATCTGAAATGAGCCTTTGACATTCAAGCAGTTTAATGGAGCAGTTTTAGAGCAACAAATTTGCTGAAGGTTTCTCTGTAACATAACAGAAATGCTTTTAGTGGAATGTTAGTGGAAATAATTTAATTCCAAATAATTTCATTGCCAGGTTTATTTTTAAAGCATTGCTCACATGAGTAAACATTTATAGGATAGATCTTGGAATAGCCATAAATGTAAATGGAAACTAATTCTTGACTGAGCTAATCCAGTTCCATTGTGAAGAGCTAATAAATACCTTCCAAGTGGATGCAAAGGTTAATATCCAGAATTTTATGTTTCATTTTTGCTGCATATAGTTTGGCTTGCAAGGAATATGGAATTTCTTCAGTAGCATAGCTCAGACATTCATCTTTAATCCTGTGTTGTTATCAGCACAGGTTGTGTTTTCTGATATTTAGTGGCTGGGAATAAATAGACCTGCAAAAAAAAGAAGCCATTTATTGAAAAATCTGTATTCTTTTTAGGTGTGAAGTCGAAAATAGATATCAGGGAAATCCACTTAAAGGAACATGTTACTGTGAGTACCCTTGGGATTTTGTTTGGAGATAAAAAGTGTGCTTGAAGTCGAAAATATCTTATTTAAAGCTTGTTTTAGTTGCCTCAGCGTGTGTTTCAAATGTGGAGGATTAAGGGAAGGGCTAAAAAAATAGTTCTAAACAACTTCAGTGTTCTTGAAGGTATTGTTTAAAGAGAACAAAAGTACTTCTCTTGATAAGGTCTGTGTGATGATGGGATCTTGTGAACCAGCTCTGGAATGTTTTTCATGTGACTGGGATGAAATCTGGTTTTCTGGAGAATATTTATACTAAATAAGCCAAAGCCAAGTGATGCCTTTAGGATTTTTAGTGCAAAATGCTATTTATTTTAAATTCTGGCCCCTCTTAGCATAGGCTTCAAAATTGCCTCATTTGCTCTGAAGTGAACAGCTGGATTCCCATGCAGTTCCAGAAGGTCTTTTGCCAAGATTCAGATTGCTTTGTAGGAATTCTCCAGCCTCTATTTGCAAATATTAGCAATCAGCAGCCTGAGAGGCATGGAGAGATGGATCTTAAATGACATCAAGTCCCAGATAGTGATTTTGTGCCACACAGAAATGGTCAATGTGCTGGTTTTGGCTGGCTTGAGTTCTGCTTCTGTGGCCACACGAGGCCACTGGTGGCTTCTCATGACAATCATTGTGCAAGGCTGACCAGATTCCTTGCTGAAATGGCAAGGGTGGTGAAGTGGGCAAAAAGTGGGGAAAATCAGAGCCTTCCAACTCTTGCAGGAAGAACTTTGTGCTGTACAGATCCAGACTCACTCCTTGAAGATTTCTTGGTTCTTCTGAGGAGTTCTGTATAGACAGCAGCAGCTTGTCTGGCTTGAGTCTGCCCAACAAGGGGTCTCCAGGTGGCAATAAGGGAAAAATAGCACCTGGTGTATAACTTCATATTTAGGACTGTCAGGAATATCTCAGCGTGGCTTCAGGAAGTCATAATCCTGTGTTTCAATAAAAGAATGCTGAGACCGGTAGGTGCATCCCAGAAGTGTCTGTGCACTGGTGATTATCTCCCAGCCTAGGCACACAGGAGATAGGAAGGCACACAGGTAGACCAAAAACTGATCCTGGCATACCTAGGTGGGAAGTATCTGGGAGTAGGATGGCAGCTGAGTCCATCAGCAGCCAACTGCTCTGTAGAAATCCTCCCAGTAAAGTCCACTGACATACAGAGACTTTTCATGGGGGGAGCTTTGTCCCCAGCCAAGTGGGAATTACATATCTAATTAATTTTCCTACTATCCCTTAGATGGTAGCAGTATTGCAGACTGAAAAAAGTAAATGTCTTGGCATGTTTTATACAGTGTTTAGGTATGAAGTTTGATTTAGGTCAAGGCTGGAGGCTGTTGCCTGGGAAATATAAGCTGCCTCTTTCCCCCCTCTCTAGGCTCAACTTCAAGAGCTTTTTGTCACTTATGTGGGATCATATGTAGGTTGGGATCATTTGTAGCAGTGGGGTGACTCCTAGTTGTCCAAGAAACCCTTCAGTGGCATCATGCCTTCCTTTGCAGAAGTTGTTTTATTCCAGGAGATGGGATAACTGTTTCCCTGCCTTCCTTACAGATACTCTTCTCATTGACTATCAGTTCACCTTCAGCCTGTCCCAGGAGGATGATCGCTATTACACAGCAATCAACTTTGTAGCAACACCTGAGGAGGTAAACTTGCTACTTTCCCTTTCAACTTCATCATTTGGGTATTTGTTTGTCTCCTGTTGGCTGTGGAAGTTACGAGTTGTTACAGTTCTCATGATGTGGCAGATGTGTCCAGTTCCACAAAACAACCAGAGGTTTCTGACCTTGGCTTGGCTGTGCAGACCCAAATCCTCACAGTAAAGTATCATAAGGAAGCACAGTTCATTCTTTTCAGTTGTTTGAACAACCTCTGAGTCACTCCAGTTTTATATAATCATAGAATCACAGAATGGTTTGGAAGGGATCTTAAAGAACATCTAGTTCCAGCCCCTGCCCTGGGCAGGGACACCACCTGCTAGCCCAGGTTGCTCCAAGCCAAGTCTAACCTGGTCTGGAGCACTTCTAGGGATGGGGCAGTCACAGCTTCTCTGGGCAACCTGTGCCAGTGCCTCACCACTCTCACAGGGAAGAATTTCTTCCCAATATCCCATCTCAGCCTGCCCTCTGGCACTGGGAAGCCATTCCCCCTTGTCCTGGCACCCCAGGCCCTAGTCCAAAGTCTCTCTGCAGCTCTCTTGGAGCACTGGAAGATGCTGGATGGTCTCCCAGAGCCTTCTCTTCTCCAGGCTGAACACCCCCAGCTCTCCCAGCCTGGCTACAGGGCAGAGATGTTTTACTGGTTTTCACCCCAAATCTTGTGTCTCAATTCTTCTTGTGATATTCTATGCACTTGGCTTGTTTTATTCCTTATGATGTTTTCCTTGAGCAAGAGAATACTGCTTTCAGAAAATATAGCATATATGTTTTCTTGATGTATTTTCTTCCCATAAAAAACAAATTCCAAGATACTTTTTTGTAGCAAAGATTTCCTAGGAAACAGCACAGTGAAATTGCTTCTCCTAAAAATGAGGTTTCTTTTTTGCTTCCTTCCCTTAGCAAAACAGAGACCTGGACATGTTCATCAATGCATCGAAAAACTTCAACCTCAACATTACTTGGTCCACAAGTTTTGCAGGTAAATTGAGGATGATCTAAGTTGCTTGTTAGCTTGTTTCAATTATGAATTTCTGACATATGCCAATTCAGTTGTGAAAATAGATTTATTTTTTTTAACCTGTGTACTTGTTCTGTAATGTTCTTTAACTCTGGGCCTGGGGGAGGAGGCAAAATGTTAAAAAGAACTGTGTTTTCTCTCTTAATAGTGTATTTTTGAAGCATCAAAGGTGCAAATTTGGTTTTTAATGATGCAGTATTTTGGCACACTGTGATTTTGATAATAGAATGCAGCTTCAAATAGGAGTTTTTGAGGGAATAGTTAATTCTCTAGCATTAGAATTCAGGATGATTTTCCCTTTTGTTTGTTATTTTAAATACACATTGAATATCTTCTTTTGCTGCATTTGCAACCAGCTGGCACGCAGGCTGGGGAGGAAATTCCAGTTGTTTCCAAAACCAATATAAAGGAATACAAGGACAGTTTCTCCAATGAGAAATTTGACTTCCGCAACAATCCGAACATCACATTCTTCGTCTATGTCAGCAATTTCACTTGGCCCATAAAGATACAGGTAAGAGCTCTTAATAGATCTATAGTTTTTTAAAAGTGCTTTTTTTGTCTCTTTCAAGCCCTGTCACAGTTTGCTGTGCTTGGAGTTGTCCAAGCTGATCCAGCCTTGGTGTAATCCTTCAGCAGAGTTTGATGTCTCTGGATAAGAGGGAGAAGGTGTGAGGCATCTTGTGATGTTGCCTTGGCCCAGTGTGGATGTAAAACTGTTCTGTGAAATGAAGTGAGATGCTCAGTTATTAACAGAGCTGTGTTTAACAGTGTGTCTGGCTTTAAATGTGGAGGTATTGAGGCTGTAGAAAAAGACTGATAAAGCTAAAAATCAATGAGAAGACAGAGGAGATGCTTTAGTGTCTCTTTAATGTCTTGTTCTCAAAAGGCACAGCTCGAGGGCCACCCTCCTTTTCCTTCTGCTGCCCAAAACGGGAGGTACCTGCAGGATAAGAAGCTCATTCTTTCCTGTAATTCAGTGCAGGCAGTTGTCACACTCTGCCTCAGGTGCCAGACTGACTGTGGTGATAAGTCTGGTGCTGAAGAAGCAGTGGATGAAGCTTGGTGGGTCATAAAAGCACTCATAGATCACAGATTGCAATCAGAAAGACTCTGCAGCTGCTGTGGCAGCTCATCATTCATAGGAGCCTTGGCCACCTTCTTGCTCAGGGCTGAGTCAAGTATCAACTCACTCTGTGCTCAGAGTGATATGGAGGTTCTTTGAAGGACAAAAGTACTTCTAGGTCTGGAACAGAGATCACAGAACCACAGAATGGTTTGGGCTGGAAACGATATGTAAGATGATCTTGTTCCACCTCCTGCCATGGGCAGGGAGAATTTCCACTAGACCAGGTTGCTCCAAGCCCCATCCAGCCTGGCCTGGAACACTGCCAGGGGTGGAGAATCCACAGATCTCAAGTAAGGTTTGGTATATTTGAATTCTGCCTTTTTTGAGAAGCTTAGTCAGATATGGGAGCCCAGATTCTGCCATCTTCACCCTTCATCAGTGAAACATTGTGGGGTGACACTTGACATGAATGTATTTGGTGTTTCAGACATATCAGTCACACAAACTCACACTTCCAGTAAAAGTAATCCACATGATAATATGAAGCAAGGAAATGAGATCCACCTGGAAAAAGGTACTTAACTATAATGATATTTTCAGGGTGTTTCCTGAATTTTTAAGAAAGTAATAGCAGTACTTGTGAAATGTCTTCATCACCTTCTGGTAAAGACAGTGGGGTTTAAGTACTTGGGAAACTTTCTCTTGTTGGTTACAAACTGTAGATTTGATAGGTTGACTTTGGGCTGCATTTGGGTTCTATTTAATATCACTTACAGATTTGGTAATCATTTTGCAGCTGGAGAGTTTTTATTTTGCAAATTGGTAAAGTCTCAGTTGATTTTCAAGTCCTAAGTTTTAGATATGGAGGAGTTGACAAGAGCTGCAAGGTAAAACCTCCATGTCACTGAATACTCAAGTAGCAAGTACTAAACCTCATTTTCATTCAGGTACTACTTGTAGTAGAGGAAATAACATCCTGTGGACAAAGGTTGGCATTGGGTCATGATTTATTTAAATATTTGAGCTTCTCTTTTATCAAATTGGTAGTCACAGGAGTCAGGAAAAATACCTTTATTTTATTTACCTTACAGGTGATGTTGGCTGATAGCTGGTTTTCAGTGCAGGATTGTACCTTACCCTGATTTATTTCTTTGCTATTTCTTGCTGCACGTCTGTATGTTAGGACATTGTAGGTATTGAGGAACAGTGTTGTCTCCTGTGCCTTAACCTCACCTGTGTTTACTTCAGTCTTCACCTGACCTGTACTGACAGTGAATTTCTGCTGGGTTTTTTTTTCTGTGCCAGTGCTGTCATTGAGCTTAAATGTGCTCTTCATCATCTTATTTGGCAGTTCAAAGTCCCT
>NW_008674288.1:91662-92738 GCF_000695815.1 Acanthisitta chloris
TCCTCTCATAGCCTTTAGTGTTTGTTTGTTGGCTTAAGCATGAAAAGCCTTCATCATCTTTTCCCGTCAAGCAGGTTATTCAGGTTCAATTCCCTCATTTGTTTTCCCTCTGTGCGTCCATGTATTTGTCTCACTTAGACAGTTTTGGTCATGGAGATCAGGTCTCACCATTGCTTTGTACAGAGATCTCTGGGTTCTTAATGGACCTTTCTAGGTCATGGAATCGCAGAATGGTTTGGGCTGGAAGGGACCTTAAAGATCAGCCTGTTCCACCCCCCTTGCCATGGGCAGGGACACCTTCCACTAGACCAGGTTGCTCCAAGCCCCATCCAGCCTGGCCTGGAACACTGCCAGGGGTGGAGAATCCACAGATCTCAAGTAAGGTTTGGTATATTTGAATTCTGCCTTTTTTGAGAAGCTTAGTCAGATATGGGAGCCCAGATTCTGCCATCTTCACCCTTCATCAGTGAAACATTGTGGGGTGACACTTGACATGAATGTATCAGGCCCTTGTCCCAAATGCCTCTCCAGGTCTCTTGGAGCACTCCAGGCACTGGAAGGGGCTCTAAGGTCTTCCCTGAGCCTTCTCTTCTCCAGGCTGAGCACCCCTAGCTCCCCCAGCCTGTGTCTATGGCAGATGTGCTCCAGACCTTGGAGCATCTCCATGGCCTCCTCCGGACTTGCTGAAGACATGAATATATCAGTCAGTGTTCCAAATCCCATTCTTGAACTACTTTCTGTCCTCTTTAACCATGATGATTCATGAAATAGTCTTCACCATCTTTATCTCATCCAGCAATTCCCAGACTATTGATATCCGTAGTGAAATCATAGGATCATAGAATCACAGAATTTAAGGGCTGGAATGGACGTTACAGATCGTCTAGTCAGTCCCATGACTCCCTGCCGTGGGCAGGGACACTCACTAGACCAGGTTGCTCAAGGCCTCATCCAGCCTGGTTTTGAATACCACCAGGGTCAGGGCAGCCACCATGTCCCTGGGCAACCTGTGCCAGTGTCTCACCACCCTCATAGTAAAAATCCTCTTATTAATATCTAACCTAAATTTCCCCTCC